>NC_059295.1:40705281-40882781 GCF_017591435.1 Portunus trituberculatus
TGTGAGCAAGACCATGTTGGACTTGTTTCACGACTGATTTTTCCAGTCGCACCGACTTGTAATTTTAGTCGCGTATTGGAACGTGTGATCCCGCCTTTAATCTCTGACTCAAATTCAAGTTCCAATTCAGAAGTGACATGTAGCTTCTTAACATGGTCTTTATAATAGCTTTCACACATAATGAAGCATTTTGTGGTTCATTAGGAGGTTTGCACTATCACTAAAATTTAACACCCTCAAGACGGATACACACGTGCCAATTTGCGACTGAAATTACAAGTCGACTGGATAAACCAGTCGCAAAACAAGACCAACATGTTGGTCTTGTTCAGTCGATTTGCGACTTTATTTGCGCCGTGACGTCACGGAGTAAGCTTTGAAAACTCTACAAGAACTGTTCCCCTTATTACAGGGTGTTGTTGAAGGTGAGGAGTGAAGACTTGTCAGGATTTAATTTGATCGCAATAGTGCATAGTCTTCTTAAGATTAACAATTTTTTATGAGAAATGTAGGCTAATCTAGTGTGTGGTAGACACTCCTTTTTTTCCTTTTACTTGGCCAGGGACGTATTCACAGGTATTTCCTATTCTGTTGACTCTTCCGGTACGCCAAAAGAAAAGCAACCACTGGCTTCAGCATCGTCGCTGGAGAAAGACATCTTGGCGGGTAGCTGTTTTTTGCTTACATTCACTTCACACCAAGGCGACAACTATAAAAAAAAAAAACTATATATAACTATATATATAGTTGATATTTTCCAGGCGCTACGTGTGACACTTTGCGACTAGAAGGGATGAGTTGGAAACTCTATGTACGTAAAATTTCAGTCGCAGATTGCCACGTGTAAAGCCGCCTTAACTCTAAAAAAAAAAAAAAAAAAAAAAATATATATATATATATATATATATATATATATATATATATATATATATATTTCTTATCTTTAATTTAGAAGGGAGACCAGCCAAGGACAATAAAATAAAGAAAAATTAGTCCACTGAGGTGCCGGTCTTTGAATAGAGTTAAAAGAGTTAGCCAGAAAAAAGTGGGATAAATCTCTTGAAACTTGCCTCTTAAAAAGTCTTCAGATCATAAGTAGGTGGAAATACAGGAGCAGGCAGGAAGATTAACTCTTGCATGAGAAAGGTAGACAGAATACGGGTGAGAGAACAAAGAAAGTCTTGCCTAGCAACACCACAAGAGGATGGAAGGCATCTAATTAGCAAGATAGCGATAGAAGATAGCAAGAGAGGCAACATTGCGGCAGTAAGAAAGAAGTTGAAGACAGGCTGTCAGAGAACTTGAGTTGATAAGACAAAAAGCTTTTGATTCCACCCTATCTAAAAAAAGACAGTATGAGTGGAATTCCTCTCATACATGTGAAGAATACTTACTACATGGCCAGTCACAGCCTGCCCTGAGTGAGTGACAGGATACAATCCTGAGGAACACCACTCTTAATAGATTTAGAAGAACAGTGACCATCTACCACAGCAGCAATAGAATGGTCAGAGAGGAAACGAGATAAAGTTGTAGAGAGAGAATAATAGAAGCTTTAGGAGGTTAGTTTAGAGACCAAAGCTTTGTGTCAGACTCTATCAAAAGCTTCTGATATGTTAAAGGCAACAGCAAAAGTTTCACCGAAATCTCTAAAAGAGGATGACCAAGGCTCAGTAAGGAATCAGAGATCACTACTACAGTGGCCTTGATGGAAACCATACTGGCAATTAGATAGTAGATTATGAAGTGATATATGTTAAAAAATATTCTTGTGAAGGATAGATTAAAAACTTTGGATAAGCAGGATATTAAAGCAATAGGATAATAGTTTGACGGATTAGAATGGTCACCCATTTTAGGAACTGGTTGAATGTAGGCAAACTTCCACCAAAAAGGAAAGGTAGAAGTTGAGAGGCAGAGTTGAAAGAGTTTAAGTAGCACAAAGTAATCAGTGAGGGAGAGAAGAGGGAATCACCCAAGGTAGAGTTTTATGCTATGGCTTGAGAGAAGGGTTCTGCTTAGAAATAGAAGAGATAGCATTGGTACCATCAGGATGAAATAAAGGAGGGAAAGATGAAGCAGAATTATTAGAAATATATTTGGCTCGGTGCCAGAAGTCTTGAGGGGGAGTTGGATCTCATATGATTTTGCTACTCTCTATTAATGAAATTGATTCACTGTTGCATGAGTCTGTAAGATCATGCCCTCTATTACATACTAAGAAAAAGAAAAACCTGCACGATGCTTCTTATATACATACTACTACTGTAGTATATTTTATTAATTTCTGATGGGTCTTACCAGTATTTCTTGTTATTTAGTCCCCTGGTATCTACTTCTATACTGTTTTATCTCATGTAGATTTACTAGTAGTAGTATGTACATACACAATTCAATAGATAACCTTGTTATAGACCAAAAAATCTCCTAATTTCTCTTCTCATTTAAACTGATGTAAATACTTACAATCAATGCCTCTCCATCTCTTACTCTGTATGCAATATCTGTTAGTATTTTCCAACATATGACTAACAGTTCATTGAAATGTTGGAGAGCCCTGAGCCTCCCTCAGCAAGCACCGTGACGTCGCTCGCCCTGACACAGGCGCGTGTGCTGAGGGTGAGGCAGACGCGGCGCCGCAGTGTGGGACCAGAGATAGTGATACCAGCCCCAGAGTCAGAGGAGCGGGACACAACTGCAGTGGAGTGGATGGAGTGGAGGCAAACCCATGATCGAGTGGAGCAGGTGTGTGTGTGTGTATGTGTGTGTGTGTGTGTGTGTGTGTGTGTGTGTGTGTAATAATAATAATATTAATAATAAATAATAATAATAATAATAATAATAATAATAATAATAATAATAATAAAATACGGTTTATTAGTAATTGCAGTACATACATACTGAAAATGTACATATGGGGATTGAGGGAGACTTAAGATTAGAACCTTAACTTAGCTGTTTATGGTTGTTTATGGTTCCCACCATGAAGGGGATAGCATTACATGAAGATGTACATATGGGGATTAAGGGAGATTCAAGATGAGAACCTAACTTAGCTATTTATGGCTCGCACCATGGAGGGGATACTACTATGATGATAACGGTCAGCTCTTGGGGCCTTGAGTGGCATGACCACGTTTGTGTGTCGTGTGGCATGGATTGGCTGGGGCATGTCAGGGGGGAGAAGATGTCGTAGCCGTGAGTGGCGTAGCAGGCCTCTGCCCATCTTGACGAGGGCCACTTGGTGTCTGGTGTGTCTACCTAGTTATATTTACCTAATTGTAGTTTTACAGGGCCTGGGCATTACGCTCGTATGGCCTAGTCTCCATATCTATATTTGTCCAACTTTTCTTTAAAGCTGTGCACACTCCTTGCTGACACTACATCTTCACTCAGGGTATTTCATGCTTCTATACTTCTTTGCGGAAAGCTGAATTTTTTCACATCCTTGAAGCATCTTCTCATCTTCAACATTTTACTATGACATTTTATACTTCTACTAGTGACTTCATCTCTTAGTAGCAGCTCCTCATTATCTATTACATCCATTTCATTCATTACTTTGTAGACTTGTATTAGATCTCCCTTCTTTCTTCTCTGCTCCAGTGTTGGTAGATCCAAAGCCCTCAGTCTCTCCTCGTATGTTATCCCTCTTAGCTCTGGTACTATCTTCATTGCCTTCCTTTGCAGTCTCTCCAATTTCCGTACATGTTTTTTTTTGTGTGGGAACTACACCACTCCTGCATATTCCAATCTGGGTCTCATCACAGTGGATATCAGTTTCTTCATCATATCTTTATCCATGTAGTGGAAAGCCAATCCAACATTTCTTACCAAATTGTATGTCTCGCCAAATATTTTGTCCACATGGCTATCCTGTTGACTATTCTTTTGTATAATCACTCCTAGGTCTCTTTCCTTGTTAACTTTCTTCAGTTCTACACTATCTCCCATCATGTAGATCCCCTTCCATTCCTTCCCAGTTTCATAACATGACTCAGATCCACATTGAATTCCATCTCCCACTTCTTACTCCACCTTCAGATCTTGTTAAGGTTCTACTGCAATATTTCAAAATCCTCCTCATTCTTTACTTGTCTGAGCAGCTTGGCATCATCTGCAAATAGGTTCATGTAACTGTTTACTCCCTCTGGCATGTCATTTACATATACAGTGGTACCTTGGAGTACAAACGCTTTTGAGTACGAACAACTTGGATTACGAACAAAAGAATCATGTTTTTTTGCACTGGAGGACGAACTTTGCTTTGGAATGCGAACAATAACAAATGCGGTCAACAGATTGTGCGCAGCACTGTGCGATCAGCTGACTGCATGCTGGGGCACCACGCTGCCTCAGTGCCTCAGGAGTGTTGTTTGCAGTTGTTTGGTTGTTGTTTAGTAGTGCTTGGGATAATAATTAAATGTTTTTAGTTAAGATCATTGCCTAGTGTAGCAGCACACATGGTCAAGAGACATACAGACAGACGTATGGAAGATTCTAGAGAGAGTATTCAGCTCATGAATGAAAAGCCTTAACCCTTATAGCCAGTCAGGCACGATCGTGGCTCTTATGTTAGAGCCTTTCAGGCATGATCTTGGCGCTTTTAAGAAGCTGCGCTCCTTTATGCAACACAGTTTGTTTATGCTTGAGGCTATCTGTCATATATCGAGGCCTGTCATTGGCCCATTGTTTTCAAGATGGTGGACACTTAGCCAATCATGTATCAGCTTTTACAAAAATATGTTTGTGTAGGTGTGAGGGCACCAAGCGTGAGGATGGTGAGAGCACTTATGTCAGTATGCTGTATTTTATCATTTTTTATGTATTTCTTGGTGAGATATAAGATATACATGTATTTCCATGGATAAGTAAGCAGTTCAGAAACATATTATGATGCATGACAATATTGGAATTGTTATTGGTTTAGATAAGAGTGCGTAGTGCTGGCTTGATGGAGTCAGCTGAGGAGGATGTGTTAACGCTGGGTCATGGTCAAGATGGCCCCTGACCACGACGGCCCCCCCGACGGCCCCATGTTTACCACGATGGCCCCACACTACAGACCACGGCGGCCTCAGTTTCTCTTTTACCAGTAAGACGGTTTTAAATTATACTTGTTGATAGAGCATCTTATACTAAGACAGATTGTATTAATAAATCAGTCGCTCCCCACACCCCCATCCCTCCCCATCCTTCCTCATCCAGTGATAGGTACTGTACCACGTAGTACCGTACGTGAGTGCTTACTTTTAATCACCACAATAATGTTATCGTGTAATGTTTATCAGTAAATTGCATACTTGTTACAATCTGTCTAAAATGTAAGATTGCAAAACATAATATTAAAACATTCAGTATTTAGCCAAGTGACATCTCTGTCTGCTACAGCAAGCCAGCAACAGTCATCGTCACCTCATAAAAAACACAATGGACTATCGCGCGCCTCTCAGAAATTTTAAAATCATCTTATGGGTAAACAAAACCTTAAAATGCATATGTGTATATAACATTTTCTGCTTAGAAATGCATGTTCTCTCACCTCTTTCAATATTTACAGAAACTCGTGTTACTCCCTGGATACTTATATGCTCTATAAGCGCAAGGTACAGTACACCGGTGTACCAATATGCTATGGTTTTTAATGCTCCATGCTACAAAACACTATCTCAAGCAAGAATGCTGAGTTGCCATCCACAGTTAACGTGTTCGCATAATGAAAGAAATAAGAGGACAATAACCTAAAATCTGGTGTGGGGTTGTCATGGTAACCACGTTAAGGGTTCCTCCTTCCCACCACTCTTATATATAGGGACCACTTCAATCCTTTTCCATAACACCGGTACTCTGCCACTGTCTATTGAGCATTTTATGATGTCGTGTGTAGGGCCCACCAGTTCTTCCTTGCATGCTCTCAGTATGTTACCTGACATGCTACCTGAAATTTCATTCAGTCCCATCACCTTTTCCTCATCTAGTTCCTCCATTAATTTATATATTTCCAATCTTTCTGCTCTGATCTTGCCCAGGTGAACACCCTCCTCAGGATAATGCAGCTTCTCAAGTTTGGATTTTGAGTAAAAACTTATTGAAATCTGTTGTTTAACAATTCCGCCATGCTTTTCAGATCATCAATTATCCTGTCTTTGAATAGCTTCCTTTGGTTTAATTTTTCCATTTATGAAGTTATATAGCAGTTTTGGCTGCTACTTGCATTTTTCCACAATGTTCTTTTCGTATTCTCTCTCTTACTCCTTCCTCACTTTCATGTAATCATTCCTTGCTAATTAAAAATTTTCCTTGTTTCTCAGACTTATGTTTCTTTTCCATTTTTCTATGCTTCATCCCTCTTTTTCTTTGCTCTGGCACACTTTACATTGAACCAGTCCTTTTTTCCTTCCTCTCTTGGCTATATTTTGGGACAAATCTCATGATGCCTTTGTACACTTCCATGAAAATATTATATTTCTTTTGTAATCACTCTGCCCTTAGCAACTCTTCACAGTTTAAGTTTTCAAAGTACAGGCAACCCCTGCTTAACGAAGGTTCACACAACAAAATTTCACTACAACGAACATTTCCTTTTACTACCATCTGCTTGTTTAACGAACACCAAACTCGCTTTAACAAAATTTTATCCAGGTAATTTTTTCCAAGTTTGAAAGCCCAGCCGTATCACGCAAGCCAACAGGCTTTTGAATACACCAGCGCCTCTAGTGGACAAAACACACACCACTCACTCACTCTAGTTCAAAACAATAACAGCGTCAGCAGCACCTCATCTTCCCTCGCTCAACATGCCACCAAAACGCCCTGCAATGTTGCCTAGCGTTGCTACGAAGACCAGGAAGTCTCTTACTCTCAAAGTAAATCTGGATATTATTCACAGACACGAGAGGTGAGAAAACAAATAGCATTGCTCGCCACCATGGCTTGACTCCATCTACTGAACTCATGACTCTGCAATGGATAAAATGGAAAGCCTTGTGGAAATGTGGTACATAAGTTTTGTATGCGGTACAATGATGTGCCTTTTGTTTACATTCCATAGGTTGCCGGTTAGTGTCTTTCCCATTTCACTCTCCCTCCCTTCATAAATTTAAGATCATCAACATTATAAAGTTACTTACATACATACATTAGTGTACATTATAATGACTTAAATTAAACTGCCTAAATGTTTAACTTCATAATTTTTACTTTCATTAAACCTTTCACTGCACTATGATGCACTCTCGCTTTGCTTACTCTCAATGGAAGTTCAAGTCAGGGGTGAAACTTGTTATAATTGGTTCGCTTAACGAAAATTCGCTTAACGAACGTTTTTTTAAGAATGTAACCCATTCGTTAAGCGGGGGTTGCCTGTACTCCTTAAGTTTTCGTACATCCGCCTTTCTTTCTTCTTTATATGATTCATCTAATTTGGCACGGTTAACCTCTGCTTCCATTTGTATGACCACATCACTTTTTCCTAGCAGGCATTCATATCTTAATTCATCATTCATTTGGATTTCTTGTCAAAATCTTGCTGGCTCGTTGTCTCCTCTGTATCTAGTGTTTTCATTGACTGTGTCATCATGTTTTTCATCATTAGCTTAAAAATTGTTTCCTGCCATGCCGCTTCCTCACTGCCACTTACATAGTTCTCCCACTCCAGTTCCTTGCAGTTGAAATCATCCACTAAAATCACTCTTTTTCTTTTGATCACTTTAGACAAACTCAACAAAGTTTCCTTGATTAACCCCTCATAGTCCTTTCTGACCATGAACTAGTCTTTGGGGGCACATATGCTACTGTATCAACTGTGATCTCTATTTCCATTTTCTACCTTAATGCTCATCACTTCTGCCTTACCATCCCCATACACTTGGTTAACCATCAATTCTTTCCTAGCTATTATCATGACTCCACCTCCTCCTTTGCCCACTCTGCCTTTCTTCCATTCATTGTAGTTATTATCTAGATCTATTTTAATTGCCTTGCACATTTTTGTTTCAGACAGATCCACAATCGTGAGCTTCTTTTCCTTAAGATAATCATCCCTCATTTCTAGTCTGCTCGATAACACTCCATCTATATTTGTGTACATTATTTTCAGACTTTTGTCTGGTTTATCTAGCTTTCCTCCTCCTCCTCTTCTTTTCTTTTTGTGTACCACTTTCTCACTTGATCCCCGGATCCTCAAATTTTTTTTTTTTTTTTTTCTTACTCATTTTTTCATTATTCTTTTCTCTTGCCTCGGCCACCAGTTCATTTTGTCTCTTTTTATCATCCTCATTCCTGTTCTTCCATATATTTATGGCCTTACACCCCTCTGTCTCTCTCAGTCTCAATGTTCTGTATAACACCTCTTCTTTTGCCTTTTGTGTACATAACAGGACTTTCATTGGCCTAATAGCTCCCTCTATATGGACCCATTCTATGAATTTTACTCACTTCCTCAAGGTTCTGTCTTTCCTCATCATTTAAATTTTTAAACAAGTCCTTAACTGATATAAACTCTTTTTCCCTTTTTGGTCTATAGGTCACCTTATTTTCCTTCAAGCTGAAGATCAAAACACTCTTCTTTGTGATTTCTCTTACCAGTAGTTCTTTTTGTTTCAGCACCCCAACCACCTTCTTTGCTATATCCTCTTCCTCCTCCTTCAACTGTTCCTGAATTATCTCTTTGAAGCTAACTTTGTCTTCCTCATCTTTTTCTTCCATGCTGTCACTTCCTTTTTAACCACTTCCTTTACCCTTCCCTCTTCCTGACTCATTAGTTCCTTTGTTTTTATTCTCCTTCTCCACCTTACCCAGTCCTTCATTCAGCAATTTCTCATATTGGGCCATTTTCTTCTTTAATTCCTCATTTTCCCTTACTAAAGTTTTTTCCATGATCTTCTAGCCTTCTTACTGTCTCCTTCAACTCCCTCTGAAGTTTTCTTTCTATCTTCTAAATCATCCTCTCTCAATCCTTTAACTTCTCTTATAAAGTTTTCAAACTTTCTCTCTAATCTGAGGGCTCTGCCATGGATGGCAATATTCATTGATTGAAATCCTCCAAATGGGCTTACTGCCACACCCTGCCCCTCATCTTCAAACATAAACAAGTCTTCTCAATCCACATACCTGCTTGCTGGCGAGCTAGATATGGTTTCTTTCTCTTTGTCATTTATGTTTAACCCCTATTTTGGAGATGGGACCACACATTTCCTGCCCAGAAACCCATGCAAACCTAATAGGTAATGCCTTTTGTTTGTGGAGGTCCCAGTTGAAATGGTCTATATAATGCATTATGAAAACAGGGACTACTCACAAGGCACATGACGCACACACACACACACACACACACACACACACACACACACACACACACACACACACACACGTCGCTGAGAGAGGACGGCTCGTCTCCGGCTGCGGACGGGAAGAAGGAAAATACCTATGGTGTTACAGGGCCCGGGTACCTGTTAATGTCCTACTGTCGCATAGTGTTGAAAGTGAGGGATATGGAGAGTGTTCCCTGAGAGGAGAGTGTGGGCGATGATTGTTTTGGCCGTAATCAGCAGACGATAACAAATATGGCGTCTAGACAAGCCCGGGACTTTGAAGGTTTTATAACTACGCCAAGAGGACTGGAGAAATTAGATATGGATGCAAGAGTTCAGGCACTGGAAAGTAAGTTCCTAAACATTTTGTCCATAGAAGAAAAACTGGATAGAGTTATAGCCGAGAATGATTCGTTCAAAAAAAGAGATCTATTTGTTAACGATAGTGAATAAAGAGCTATTGAAGGAAAAAGTAGAGATGGAGAAAGAAAACCAACAACTAAGGAATCAATGTGAAGAGATGAAAGCTAAACTCCTGGAAATGGAGATGAAAATATCCGAAGGGGACTTGAGGAAGGAGGAATGCCTTGATCTAATTGATACCAGGATGAAAGAAGTGAACCATGAACATCAGGAGGTACAAAGGTCCTTTAGGGAGATAGTGAAAAAGCAGGAAGAGGAAAATAAAGGGATTATGCAAAGGGAAATGGTAAAGACACTAAAGGAAAATGAGTATGTGGTGAGAGATATTGCTGAAAAGAAAAAAATGTGTGATCATAATAGGATTGAGGGAAGAAACTAACAGGAACTGGCAGGACAGGAGGGATAAGGAAAATGACAGGATTAAGTCTTTACTGAACAAGATCTCTGTGGAAGAAGAGGACCTATATGCTGAGGTAGAAGAAAGTGTGAGATTAGGAGCTTTTGAGGAAGGCAAGAATAGACCATTAAAATTTAAATTAAAGTCTCAGGTGGCAGCTGAGGCCTTGTTGAGGAGGGCTTGGAAACTTAAGGACTCTGAGGAAACCAAAACAATTTACATAAGAAGAAATATGTCACAGGATGAGCGAATGAAAATGAAAGAGCTTGTAACTGAAGTGAAAGAGAGGAATGACGAAAGAACAGAGGAGGAAAAGACCAAGTTTTTTTGGAGGATAAGAAATGGGAGGCTAAAGAAGTAGTGGATAAAACAGACGGAATAGACATTACATGGAAGAATGAGACAAGGAATGGAATACAAGTGACTTACACGAATATAGATGGATTTCTGTCTAAGAGGCTAGAATGTATGGATTACCTAAGAAATAATGAACCGGACATAATGTGTGTAGTGGAAACAAAGCTAAGGCCCCGAAATAAAGCTAGACTGGTTTGTTGTAAAACACTACAAAGTATGGAGAAATGATAGAAAAAATAAGGGAGGTGGTGGTATAATGGTTCTTACTAAGGAAGATCTGATAGTGAAGGAGGTGAACTATAGTAAGAGAAATGAGGAAGTGATAAGTAGGTTTATAACAGATGGCAAGAGGGACATTAATATTATAACAGTATACATACCACCCAGAACCAGTGCTTGGGAATATGAACAGTACCAAATGGTGATGAGAGTCGGAGACTTTAATTGTAAAGAAATAGTGTGGGAAGACTACGAAGTGGTGAACGGTGGTGAGTGGGCAGAGGAATTGTTAAAGGTAGCAACAAATAACTTGATGACACAGTGGGTGAGATCACCAACAAGGTGCAGGGGACAAGATGTTGCAGCAAGGTTGGATTTGGTATTTACCAGGGGAATCTCCCTAAAAGAGGAAATTGAACATAAATGTCCCTTGGGGAGAAGCGATCATGATGTCCTAAGCTTTGAGCTGGATATGGAATTAACCCCTTCAATACGGTGATGCCTATGTAGGAGTCAAAGAATAAAATTATGATGCCTACGTAGGGCGTCATATTTCTTTTCTGAGCTTTCTTCAGTTCAGTTGTCCGTATAGTGTGTTGGATACCAACTAAGGATGCTGTCCTTGAAATTAATATTATCATCCTTGTCTCCACCAATCACTAAAGATAAGCTACATGCGTGTGTGTCTAAAATTACCCAATGGCATAGACTGTTTCTCTCTCTCTCTCTCTCTCTCTCTCTCTCTCTCTCTCTCTCTCTCTCCTTATCTCCTTTCCCCATCTTTCCCTCCATCCCCTTCTGAAGATAAGTTACATGGTTTGTAAATTGTGAAAACACACACACACACACACACGGTCCCGTAGCTCAGTGGTTAGAGCGCTGGACAAGCCAGATGACCGGGTTGATTGCCGGGTGGAGATATTTGGGTGTGTCTCCTTTCACGTAGTGTTCACCTAGCAGTGAGTAGGTATGGGATGTAAATCGAGGAGTTGTGACCTTGTTGTCCCGGTGTGTGGTGTGTGCCTGGTCTCAGACCTATCCCAAGATCGGAAATAATGAGCTCTGAGCTCGTTGTAGGGTAACGTCTGGCTGTCTCGTCAGAGACTGCAGCAGATCAAACAGTGAAAAGAATTACACACACACACACACACACACACACACACACACACACAAACAAAAACAACAAATTTTCTAATCTCTCTCTCTCTCTCTCTTTCCTTTTTTCTCCTTTTCCTCCCCTCTTCCTCTCGAAAGATAAGCTACATGCGTCCTGCTTGTGTCTAAAATATTAGCAAATGTCACTCTCTCTCTCTCTCTCTCTCTCTCTCTGAAGAGAGAGAAGTATTTCCTCTTCAAGGCGATATAGTGACTAAAAATAGCAGCATAATACACAAAGACGACAAGTATGACAAGCTTGCACGAGTTTTGACTGGTGCTGGCACTACCATTATATCATACAGGCGGGCTTTTTAACATCTGGTGAATTAAGCACGAATAAGATTGTGGAACGAGGAGGAAAAATTAAATTATATTAGGGCAAATTATAACCATATAATGGAGTTCTTTAATGAAATTGACTGGTCCGTGGTATACCAGGAAAGGGATATGCAATTGAAATACGATAAATTTATGGATTTGTATAACCCTGCTGTGAAAAAGTTTGTGCCATATTACAGAAAGAGGACTTTAAATAATAAACAGTGGTTTAATAGAAATTGTGAAGAAGCAAAAAGAACAAAGAAAAGGCATGGAAGAAACTTAAGAAAAACAGTGGTGTATTATCAAGAGAAGTATACAAAACAGCAAGGAATAGATATTTTGAAGTAAGGAGAACAGCACAGAAGGAATATGAACAGAGGGTGGTGGAAAACTGTGATAGTGACCCAAAAATGTTTTACAAATTCATAAATGGAAAACTAAATATAAGGGAGGCAATAGTAAAGGTAAAAAACGGGGAAGAAGTATATGAGGATGCTGGAGATATAGCTGAAAGTTTGAACGACAACTTTTGCAAAGTGTTTACAAAGGACGAGCATTTTATGGGAGGAAGACCTACGGAAATAAAGCAAATGCAGGATATCATGGTTACTAAGGAAGATGTAAGGAAAATTATAAGCAGTCTGGATATTAATAAATCAATGGGGCCTGATGGCATATCTGTGAGGTTGCTAAATGAATGTAAGGATCAATTGTTGAACCCTGTATTTGATATTGTGGAAACCTCCATATGAACAGGATTAGTCCCGAAAGAGTGGAAAAGAGCTGACATTGTGCCTATATATAAGAATGGTAGTAGAATGGAACCGTTAAATTATAGACCAGTATCATTGACTAGTATATTGTGCAAGGTATGTGAAGAAGTAATTAAAGCTAAGTGGAGTGAGTATCTAGAAAGTGAAAACATTCTGAGTGAAAGGCAGTTTGGTTTCAGAAAAGGAAGATTGTGCGTATCCAATTTATTATGTTTTTATTCAAGAGTGACTGACATACTACAACATAGAGAGGGATGGGTGGATGCTATCTACCTGGACTTGAGAAAGGCCTTTGATAAAGTACCACACAATAGACTGATGTGGAAACTAAAGAAGATTGGAGGAGTAAATGATAAACTAGCAAAATGGATGAAAAATTACTTAGTGGGAAGAGAAATGAGAACAGTGGTGAGAGGAAGGAAGTCCGAGTGGAAGAAGGTAACCAGTGGAGTTCCACAAGGGTCAGTGTTTGGTCCCATCATGTTTTTGTTTTATGTTAATGATATGCCAGTAGGAATTGACAGTTACATGAACATGTTTGCGGACGATACTAAAATTATGAGGAGAGTAAAGAATGTGGAAGATTGTAACAAGTTACAGGAAGATCTTGATAAAATATACGAGTGGAGTAAGGAGTGGCAGATAAAATTTAATATAGACAAGACCCATGTTATGAAAATGGGAAGAAGTAGATACAGACCAAACTGGGATTACAGGCTGGGTGATGAGAAAATTAAAGAGACCAATGAGGAGAAAGAGTTAGGAGTAACCGTGCAAAATACTTTGTCACCGGAGAAACACATTAACATTCAGATTTTTTTAAAAACATATAACATGCTTCAAAATATTGGCCTTGCGTTCCACTACCTAGATGAAGGAATGATGAAGAAGATATTATGTACCTTAATAAGACCCCAGTTAGAATATGCAGCTTGTGTCTGGTCACTGCATATGATGAAAAATGTGAAGAAGGTAGAAAGGGTACAGAGGCTTGCAACAAGGATGGTACCAGGGAGTTAGACTATGAAGAAAAACTGAGGAAGCTGGGGCTGACCACATTAGAAGAGAGAAGAACAAGAGGAGACATGATAACTATGTATAAATTGGTGAACAAGATTGACATACTGGACAGAGAGTTGATAAAGGTGACCACAAGTAATCATCTCCGAGGACATGGAAAAAACCTAATAAAAGACACCTGTCTAAATGACGTGAGAAAATACAGTTTCCCGCATCGTACCATTGGTAAGTAGAATAAACTGAGCAGTGATGTCTTTGACGCGGTGTGTGTCAATCAGATGAAAGAGAGATATGACAGGAATGGACAAGGAGACAGGACACAGAGAGCTTAGCTCGGGCCCTGTAATACACAAATAGGTAAATAGGTAAATACACACAAACACACACACGCACACCATAGGGCCTTAGGTTCTTCTGTCTCCAAATTAAATAAGTGTTGGATCATATAAATGGAAAGAATAACGAGAATGATGTAACAGAGTAGTGCTGCCAGGCGTATGACAGAATCATACACCATCCTGTGAAAGCCATCGGTACATAGAAACACCTGTTGGTCTAAGGAAACTAAATGATAAACAGATGATATTATGGACAAGGATTTTTCAAGATTCAGGAACAAATAAGGTAATATCAGAAGGCTAATGAACGTAGAAAGGGGATAATTAATCTATATGAAAGAGGTGATGTCCAGTCTAATGGACAAACAGGACTGATTGATAACGGAAAAAAACAGACCTGAAATTGAGATTAGCAGAATATGAGGTCAGTGCAATAAATCAGGGATTGAAAGAGGAGATTCAAGAAATAAAGAAACAAAATGACGTACTAAAAGCCACATGCCACGATTATGAAAGCTCCTTAAGGAGCTTGCCAGCTAAAGTGAAGGATGGGATTGTGGACAGGGCAGAAGGTGAATTGGGTGAAAACAAGCTGAAGGAACTACAAAATGAATGGAAGCAGGAGCAAGAAGAGGAAAAAGTAAAATTTTCAGAGGTTGTAAAGAGACAAATTCAGGAGAACACAAAAGTTGCCGTATTTGAAGTTATTAAAGAGAAAGACCTGGTGCAGGATGCAGTGGAAAAGAAAAAAAAACTCTGTAATTTTTGGGGTGAAGGAAAAGAAAAATCCAAATAAATTCACGAGAGAATGTGAAGAGAGAGAATTGGCCAAAATTGCTATCAAATGAGTACAAGACAGCACACAAGAATTAGGCCTGGAGGTGGAGGAAGTGATCAGGCTAAGAAGATACAGTGAAGGGGATAGGGGACCAATGAAGGTCAGAATGAGATCCCAAGTGGCTGTAGAGAAAATTATGGCTAGAAAAGGGAAGCTGACCGATGATGTTGAATACAAGGATACGTACAGGCAACCCCCCATTTAATGAAGGTTCACACAATGCAATTTCGCTATAACGAAGGTTTCGTTTTACTACCATCTGCTCATTTAACGAACACCAAACTCGCTTTAACGAAGTTTTATCCAGGTAATTTTTTCCAAATTTGAAAGCCCCACCGTATCATGCAAGCTGATAGGCTTGTGAATACACCAGGAGCTGTTGGTACTAAGGCCTGCCCCAGGAGAAATCCTGAGACACCTGTAGAATAAAGATCAAGATCAAGCCTCTCGTGGACAACACGGGCGCTGCCGATACAAAGGCCTGACTCAAAAGAAATTCTGCGTCACCTATAGCATCAAGATCAAGATCAAGATCACGCACCACTCACTCCCCAGTCAAAACATAATAGCGTCACCAGCAGCTCATCTTCCCTAGTTCAACTTACCACCAAAACGCCCTGCAATGTGGCCTAACGTTCCTAAGAAGACCAGGAAGTGTCTTACTCTCGAAGTGAAGCTGGGTATTATTCACAGACAAGAGAGAGGCCAGAAAACTAATAACATTGCTTGCCACCATCTTGACTCCATCTACTGTCTACTATTTTCAAGTCAGCAGACTCTATTAAGAAGGCTGGTGAGACCGCATCTTCCTTGAAAGCTAAAAGAACCACCTGAACTCGTGACTCTACAATGGATAAAATGGAAAGCCTTGTGGAAATGTGGTACATAAGTTTTGTATGCGGTACCATGATGCGCACTTTGTTTACATTCCACAGGTTGCCGGTTAGTGCATTTACCGTTTCACTCTCCCTCCCTTCATAAAGTTAAGATCATCAACATTATAAAGTTACGTACATACATACATTAGTGTACATTATAATGACTTAAATTAAACTACGTAAATGTTTAACTTCATAATTTTTACTTTCATTAAACCTTTTACTGTACTATGATGCACTCTCGCTTTGTTTACTCTCAATGGAAGTTCATATCAGGGATTAAACTTGTTATAATCGGTTCGCTTAACGAAGTTTCGCTTAACCAAGTGTTTTTTAGGAACGTAACCCCTTCGTTAAGCGGGGGTTGCCTGTATATGGATAAAAAGAGATATGAACTTAGAGAAGAAGGAAAAGGAGAAAGTGCTAAGAAGTGAAGCTAAGGAAAAAAACAAGAAAAGGACATAGACAGAGACGTAGAATTTTTATTGGAGGGTTCTGGATATGAGACTAAAGAAGTGGCACCTAAGGAAGAAAGAGGAGGTCGTGGAGGAGGCAATAAATTAAGAGTGAATTATACTAATATCAAGCATACTGGAAGTTTGGGATTATTTGAAAGAGAAAAGTTGGATGTAATGTGCATCGCTGAAAAAAAAAAAAACTGAGAGGAGATATCCATGTCAACTTTAAAGAAGAGGGATATAATACCTGAAGGAGAGGCAGGAAGGATAAAGGGGGAGGAGGAGTGCTAATAATGGTTCGTGATAATAGTATATGTGTGGAGGATGTGCAATATGGTGAGGACAAAGTGGAAGTAATGGGAGTAACAATCAAAATAGAAGATTTGAACAAGAGGAAAATTATAGTTACATATCTTCCACCAAAGACTAATACATGGGGAACTGAAGAACATAAAGATATGCAAAGGGAGATGATAAAGTGCCTAGATAACATGATAAGAAGAGACAGAAGAATACTTTTAGTTGGAGACTTTAACTGCAAAAAAAAAAGTAAACTGGAGAGAGATGGAAGTAATGGACAATGCTGGGCAGTGGAGCAAAAAAGTGTTACAGTTGACTATGGTTAATGCAATGGACCAGTGGGTGGAGGAGTCAACAAGGTACAGGGGGAAAGAAGAACCATTGTTGCTTGACCTAGTTATCACAAAGAAACCAGAGCCCCCTCCAATCATATAATACGCTAGTCCAATGGGGAGAAGTGATCATGTGACATTAAAAATGCAAATTCAGGAGGAAGATGAGATAAGTTACAAAGGACTATAAAGGAGAGAGATTGAATTATGCAAGACCAGATTTTGAAAAATTAAGGATCTATTTTGCTGATATTGAGTGGAGTAGTATTATGTACATAAAGACAGTACAAGGGAAATATGACACATTATTACAGAAATATAATGAAGTAAAAAAGTTTGTACCTGTTTATAGAGTTCAGAAAAAAATACATGCTTGGTACAATGCTAGATGCATACAAGCAAAAAAGGCAAAGGATAAAGCATGGAAGAAACTCATAAAGCAGGGAAATGACTATAACAGACAGCAATATAAAGATGCCAGAAATTAATTTATTAGAGTAAGGAGAGAGGAAGAAAGAAACTTTGAGAAAGATGTAGTGAATAAAAGTAAAGATGAACCCAAACTTTTTTACAAGTTTATAAACGGCAAAACAAAGAATAAGGAAACAATTGAAAAAATTATTAAAGAAGGGAAGACATACCAAACAGAGAAGGAAATGTGTGAAATAATGAATGACAGCTTCAAAACGGTATTCACTGCAGAAGATGATTTCACAGAACTTAATAGGACATGGGATTGCCAAGGATTACAGGAGATCACAATGCACAAAGAGGATATTGGAAGATTTTTGGATAAGTTGGAAATCAGAAAAGCAATGGGGCCAGATGGTGTATCAGGCTGAGTGTTAAATGAATGTAAAGAGCAACTACTGGATCCAATTTGAGAAATAATTACAAGTTCATTACATGAAGGGAAAGTTCCACTAGAGTGGAAGAGAGCCAACGTAATACCGGTATTTAAAGGAGGAATGGCAACTGAACCACTAAACCACAGACCAGTGTCACTTACAAGTGTCTTGGGGAAATATGTGAAATAATTATCAAAGGAAAATAGGTTAAATTGGTAGAAGAGGAGCAAGTCATATCGTACAGACAATTTTTAGGACAGGGCGGTCATGTGTATCAAACTTACTAAGCTTCTACTTGAGAGTTATTGTAGGACTTGAAAACAGAGATGGATGGGTAGATACAGTATACCTGGATATTAAAAAGGCTTTTGATAAAGTCCCTCATGGAAGACTACTTTGGAAACTAGTGAACATAGGAGGACTGTGAGGAACTTTGCTCGAATGGACAAGAGATTATTTGAAGGATAGGAAATGAGAACTATGATCAGAGATACATGCTCAACTTGGGGTAAAGTAACTAGCAAAGTGCCACAAGGGTCAGTGTTAGCCCCCATTATGTTTCACATTTATGTAAACAACATTCACATTGGGATAAACAGTTACATTACTTTATTTGCTGATGATGCAAAGCTGCTAAGATTTATCAAAACCAGAGAGAACTGTCTACTGTTGCAAGAAGATATAAACAAGATTTATGAGTGGAGCAGGAAGTGGAAATTGGAGTTTAATACCAAGAAATGTCATATAAGGGTACTAGGAAAGAGTAAGAGAAGACCAGTATGGAACTATTTGATGGGAGAGGAACAAATAATGAAGACCAAAGAGGAAAAAGATCTGGAAGTGATCATACAGGAAAATCTGAGCCCTGAAAAACTCATACGCAAGATATTTGGAATATCATATATAATGTTGACTATCCGAAACAGGTTGATTTCTAGGAAACCGTATTTTCAGCAGGAAACCAATCACAAAGGCAGCTATGAGCAACATCTTTAATAAGCCAAACGTTTCGACACTTTTCTCATGTCATCTTCAGTGGTCTAGAAAACGATAAAACAAATATAAGTATAAAAGAAGAAAGTTGAAATACTAAGAAAATACAAAGGTAAACATTTACACAATATTAAGTGGATATGCTGAGAGAGTATTGTTGAGGGATGGCTTTAGTTGGGAAATATATAAGGACTCCAATATTCTTAAATTGTTTTTATTACAGGTGGCGAGGATACGAAAATTATTGAGATTGGGTTGAACCTTACAAGAGAGACAGTGGTCCCGTATCGTGGAAAACGGGACGTTGTGTAGCGGGCGCCCTGTTCTGGCAGGCTGACCTAAATGCTCACTGACTCAGTTTATAAGTGAGCGCAAGGTGCTACCCACCTATTGCCTTCAAACCTGTTTTATATAGACGATATGTTGATGATACTTTGGTGTTTTTTAAGGAAGCATCACATGCAGACCATTTCCTACATTACCTTAATTCACAACATGACAATATCAAGTTCACTATGGAATCTGAAATAGACTCACAAATCCCCTTCCTTGACCTAAACATTACAAAAATCAATGGTAGACTTTCCACCTCAATTTATCGTAAACCTACATTTTCTGGTCTTGGTATTAGTTTTTTCAGCTTTTGCAGTTTCCGCTTCAAAATCAATTCAGTCCGTACCCTCTTACACCATGCCTTTACTCTGTCTTCCTCCTACCTAAATTTCCATAATGAAGTTACTTTCCTAATGGATTTTTCTATAATAATGGCTTCACCACCAACCTATTTGAGAAAACTCTGAATAACTTTCTCCAAAGTAAATATCATCCTAAACAACCAATTACCACTGTTGCCAAAGAAACAATTTATTTACGTATCCCATTTCTAGATGAAGTTTCCAAGAAATAAGAAAGGGGTCTTTATGAAAAACTTACAAAATTTTACCCTGATAAACATTTTCGTATTGTGTCTACAAATAATCTATGTATAGGTAGTTTTTTCCGTTTTAAGGACACTCTGCCAACTGCCTTACGCTCGTTGGCTGTTTATTGTTTTACTTGTCCCAATTGCCAGGCTGGGTAGCACCTTACGCTCACTTATAAACCGAGTCAGTGAGCATTTAGGTCAGTTGTCAGAACAGGGCGCCGCTACACAACGTCCCGTTTTCCGCGATACGGGACCACTGCCTGTCTTGTAAGGTTCAACCCAATCTCAATAATTTTTGTATCCTCACCACCTGTAATAGAAACAATTTAAGAATACTGGAGTCCTTATATATTTCCCAATTAAAGCTATCCCTCAACAATACTCTCTCAGCATACCCACTTAATATTGTGTAAATGTTTACCTTTGTATTTTTCTTAGTATTTTAACCTTGTTCTTTTATACTTATATTCGTTTTATCATTTTCTAGACCACTGAAGATGACATGAGAAAAGTGTCAAAACATTTGGCTTATTAAAGATGTTGCTCATAGCTGCCTTTGTGATTGGTTTCTTACTAATGTTGACTAATATAAGAGTGGCATTTCATTACATGGATAAAGATATGATGAAAAAAATCATCACAAGCATGATATTCCCAAGGCTGGAATATGCAGCAGTGGTATGGTCTCCCGAGCTCTAAAAAGGATATAAAAAAATTGGAAAGGATACAGAAGATAGCTACAAAGATGGTGCCAGAATTAAAGGACCTCACATATGAAGAATGACTGAAGCAAATGGGACTGCCAACCTTAAAAGATAGAAGAGAACGTGGGGACCTAATAAAAATGTATAAGATAGTAAATGATATTGAAAAGATAGACAAAGAAGACCTGGTGCTGTTGACAGAAGAAGAAGGAAGGACAAGAGGACATGAAAAGAAGATCAGGATGAGGCAGTGTGTGAAGGGCATTGGAAAATACAGTTTTCCATACAGAATGGTGGAAAAATGGAATGCATTGGATAATGAAGTTGTTAGAGCACATAATGTGCATAACTTTAAGGAAAAATTAGATAAATGGAGATATGGAGACAGGACTCACGTAGCCCCCGTTCACCTAGCAGTGAGTAGGTAGGTACAGGATGTAAATCGAGGAGTTGTGACCTTGTTGTCCCAGTGTGTGGTGTGTGCCTAGTCTCAGGCCTATCCGAAGATCGGAAATAATGAGCTCTGAGCTCGTTCTGTAGAGTAACGTCTGGCTGTCTCGTCAGAGACTGCAGCAGATCAAACAGTGAAACACACACACACACACACACGGCACAGCACAGCTCAAGGTCGTGTATAATAGCCATATTGTTTGCCACCAACTGCATCTTCAGCATCCTAACTTAGCCTTAGAAGCCATGGTAAAATTACAAAGGCAACAAACAATAAGGGCTACAAAGTGAAGGAAAACTGAGGGAGACACTGCCATGCACTTGATATGTCAATTGTGTAAACAATGATTTTGGCATGTCTTGAATGGCTCAAACAACTCATATATCTCGGGCGATGAAAGAGATATCAGTGTTTTTTTAGCCAGTGTATAAATTGAGTGGCTTAATATTACTCTATCAAAAGACAAAAAATACTTACCTATGCACTCAGGATAGAACATATAATGAAAAAAAAAGGAAAAAAGATCCTGCAAATGTCCAACTTATTTGATATCTGGCTTAATCAGGTCTGACTTAATTGGGGTTTACTGTATTCTTTTTGCAGAGAGAGAGAGAGAGAGAGAGAGAGAGAGAGAGAGAGAGAGAGAGAGAGAGAGAGAGAGAGAGAGAGAGAGAGAGAGAGAGAGAGAGAGAGAGAGAGAGAGGTGACATGGACAATAAGTGTTGGCATTCTCCAATTCTTTCAGTAACTTGTGTTTGTTGTCCATTTATTTGCACTCATCACTGATGAGGTGATCCTTTTTTATTTCATTCTTTTAAAGGTAAAAAAAGAAATGAAGCCGAAGACTTTGAGCTAAGAAGATAAGCTTGTAAGGAATTCAATCCGAGAAGTGGGTCTTTTATGGTATCAAGAATACTTCTGACAAAATTTGTAAGCATTTTTGATATTCTATGATTTAAACCAAAATAACTAAATATTTGGGAGAACAGTCTGAGTTCAATGACTGTGGTAGTCTAGTAAAGTAAAGAAAAGATTAAAGTCTGCAACATTCGTAAAGTCAGATCACACTGCATATACATTATGCAAATATGAATGTGCTTCTGGAGCCAACATACAGAGTGCACATTCAGTGTTGCCTATTTAAGAGTCCATCACTGCTTTGTGAACTTGACATTTACTAATGAGTCAGCATGTACCAAAAAAAGAGTAATGTCAGGGTTTGCTTCTTGTCTATTTTATTTTTCATATCAAGTGTTACAACTTCTGCCACAGCACTGCATTTCCTGATTTATCAAGATTTTATTTCACTGCATTACAAAATATAATGTCATTGTCTTTGGGGTGGAATCCCTGGCATTGCCTAATTTCATGCCTTACAGCTCTCCATGACACAAATCTGATATTTTCAGAATGATATGGCTGTGCATGACCTTTTTTTGAGGCTGTTTATGAACTTTGGCTCATAGAAATTATTAAGTGTGGAACATTCTGCTTGCATTTTAGAGATGATTAATGCTCAATATGGTAATTGGACTCTGGAACTAGTTTTCTTGTATCAATGAGGTCACAAGTCACTGGTTCTTTTGTAAGTACAGTGGAGACTCAATACTCTAACTTAATTTGTTCCAAATGGCTGTTCGCGTATCCAAAAGTTCGACTATCGATAACTATAAATCAAGTAATTTGTTCTAATCTAAGCAAAACCTCAAGTTTATAAAAATTTCAATGTATTTTTTTTTTTATGATTTTGATTTGTGTATACTGCAAGTGAAGGCTGGAGGGGAGAAGGGTGGGGAGAAGGTGAGAAGTTGTTGGAGGACCAGTCACCATCCATGAAAAGGTCTTCGTAACTTTTCTCCTGGTGTGCTTCCTGTGAATCCACTAGTGGAGGAATGTGGCTCACTAACACTTGCACTCTCACCAGATTCCTTATTTTCATCACTAATAAGCCTCTTTGAAGTCACTGTACGTTTCTAACAACAGAACGCGGAATAATGTTGTTTTTCTCAAGACTGGCAGGACTAGGGATGCACGCCGGCATCTGGTATACCAGATTACCAGTATTACCAATGATACGGTATCAGAACGGAACAATGGCAGCTACAAGAAAGGAGAGGACAGAGCTTTGTATACAACCAAATGTGCAGCCATTTGATTACCAGATATTTTCACCACTAAAAAGCCTTTGGTGTTAATGTAAGTTTACAAATGAAGAACTACAGCCAGAATGCATAAGAATGTTATTCTGCAGCAGCACAACTGGCAGAAGGAGGGGAGGGAGAGGCCAGGGAGCCTTTGTTTACAACCACGTGTGGACTTTCGACTATTGGTATTTTTTCGAGTATTAAATCAAACTTTTGCATTCAAGTATTGAAAAGTTTGACTATTTAGAAATTTTAGATGTTCGAGTATTTAGTCTCCACTGTACTTAGGTCTTTCTTCTGCAGAAACTGTCCAGATTATTTTGTTGCTTGAAACCCCCACAAAATTGCCCCAATCCTTAAAAATGTTTACAAAACCAAATCAGCAAAATTATATCTAAATTTAAATTTACTAAAATCTAAAGAAGGTTGGCATCTTGTTTTAACCATGCTGCTGTTTTGTAGGCTTATATATCTTTCAAAAACTACTGATCATTGCTATCCTATAAAAATAACTAAAATAGCTGGCAAAAAAAAAAAAATAAATAAAAACAAAAATAAATAAATAAATAATAAATAAATAATAATAAATAAATGAATATATGAACAAATAAATAAATATATAAACAAATAAATAAATAAAAAATAAAAAAATAAAATAAACAAAACAAAATATATATAAATTTTAGAGTAATATTTTAAAAAATCTTTGAATAAATATACAAATAAACACTGGTAATAGTGAGTGATGGCAATGAAGCACTATTTGTATTACCTGAGTTGTTTTTACATGAACTGTTCCTCTCTACTGTTAACTACTTACATTGAAAAAATTATTCTTAAATGAATATTGTCAAATGCAATGAATATGCAAATAAATTATTTATTCACAAAATCAAATACAATATATACAATTTTTTAAATAAGTTAAATACACCCTAAGGATCATGAAAATATCTACACCAACCTTCCTAAAAGATCACTTCAATCAAAAACCCCAAGTTTTGCTGGCTTTCTCTTCCCTCTGCTGCTGGCGGATCAGCTCAGCATAGATTCCTCCAGCCTTCTTCAGAGTCTCATGTTTCCCGGTCTGCAGGAAATAGTCAAGTTCATTAACTCACAAGAGGACCAAAATGGCAAAGATGAATGGTTAAAAACTAAACTGCATCATTAGAAAAGAAAATACACATAACAGAAAGAGAAAGTTGTAAATATCAGGTGGAGATTACTTGTGCCAGAAGAAATATTTCGCTGGACAATGAAAAGACTAGAAATTACACGAGTGTAAATATATTCTTATTAAAAATATGAGTATCCTTCTCCTACTTACTATAAATTAGCCAGATAAATTAAACTAATACATTTCACAATTACAGAGGCAATCTTATTGACCATCTTTTGCCTACAAATAACCAAACTATTTTTATCATAATTTCATCCACATTTCCTACCAATTTAACACTTGATATGATTTTGTGAATATAAGATACTACAACTAACCTCAGCTAACTTCCCATGAGACATAACTGCAATTAGATCAGCTTTTTGGATGGTGGACAAGCGGTGGGCAATAACAAGCACTGTTCGGCCCTCAAGGCAACTTTCCAACGCAGCCTGCACTACTGCCTCAGACTCTGCATCCAGGGCACTAAAATGATAAAGGAAGTCCATGTACAATCAGGAGGACATACAGTATGATGGAGCTGACAAGAAAACTCTGAAATGGTATAAAAACTAATGATATTTTAGAGAGATTATTAGAAGAAATCATAGCATCTTATTGAGACACAACCATTTGTAAGTGGCTGGAAAAGAATTCAGTGAATCCTGTTATAGCACTGAAAGTGAAACAGGTATGTTAGCTGTTTCACATTTTCATGGATAGTTGTGGATAAGAAAAACAATGACATTCTGTATAAAATATAGTTGGCACCAAATAAGATGACAAAATTCTTCGTTGGTGATAGAGAGCACATACCAACCAAGTAGTTTAATCCACTTGCAAGGCAGAATGAAAGCATGAAAGCACTGATAATGTCTGACCTGACAACTTAAGACAAACACTGGCCTCTCACATTTAAGTAAGTATAGATTTGACAGTTAAGTGGTAAGACATTTTTAAGTGCATTGCTGACATAACTGTAGCTAGTTACTACATATCTTTACATATCTCCTTTGAACATCTAACAAAAGGCCACTTACTGGTTAATAATTAGCGGCTCAGGTTATGTTGCATTGAGGAATAAGATTATTTTATAAAATAACTAGTATTAGTATTTTACTCAGTCTGTCTTTTTCCACTAAAGTTCCACTACAATTCCCACTACTTACCTTATCATCTGTTGTTTTTGACTGGAAAACACTGCACCAATGTGCATACTCACCCAAAAATTTCCACTTGAAGCTTCCAAAAGTTTAAGGGCATGCTGTGGTCAAGATTTAGTAAATTATGACAAAATTTTTTTTTTTTCAATTCCTGCAGATTATTGTAGTATAGTGTATAGCAACACTCATTCTGAAGCATTTAAAAGGACATGAGTGGTGTAAGCAACAAGGTAGGCATGGCACAATAAATATTCTCTAAGCATTGTGGTGTATTGCCCATTTTTCCTTGTCATTTTACCACTAATACTGGTCTCTGTGGTGAGGCTCCACCCCTCAAATCGCTCGCCTTCTTCCCGCCTTGCCATACACCATCCCGCGGCAGAGAAAGGTGAAGGGAGGAGTTATGTCGCGGTCCTGCTTGCAGGATCTTTTACATTTTTTTTCTTTTTTTGATCTTCCTATTGCAACGTGGGGAAAAAACAAAATAGGCTACAGCAGCTGAAGAAGATTTGGGAGATGAAGAAAAGAAGAGAGAATAGGAGATAAATGAAAAGAAGAGGGAAGAGATGGCTCAGTGGCAGGTGAAGCTGAAGCATTTGGCACGGCAGGGAAGGAGATTTTGGAGCGAAGGGACAGGAAGAGGATCTCACTTTCAATGGCAGAAGCTAAGAAGATGAAATCAAAAGAAAGAAAATTAGAAAATACATGAGGAGGAGAAGAGGAAAGCTGAGGGAAAATGTACATACCTGGAGGCACCAATCTTGTTTAGGACAAAAAAATTTACTTGGAGAGGATTGTCTCCTGGAGAATAAGGAAGGTGCCTCCTGAGGGTTAAAATAAACCATAATTCTATGAAACAACATTCTTAGGACACCCACCAGTGAGCTAAATTTACCAGCAAATGCACTAAGAACCAGAGCCAGGAATTCTGATAGTTTCACCACAAGGTAAATAGCTCCCAAAATGAAGTACTAAATATTGCAATAACTAGATCATTCTTTGTGTGCAGTTTCTCTATAGATCAACACACAAAACATATAACAAATGTACTAATTTTGATAAAAATAGTGTGGGTGCTAAACTAAAATTTTAAAGAGCTGTATCTCAAAACAATTTTTCATGTATAAGAAAACTGTATATAATCAACCATTATACATGCAGGCTTTAAACTTGGTGTACTTGTTGACAGGGATTAAGGTAACATTTTATCACACCAATTTTTCCCTAAAGTGATTAGAAAGTTTTTAATGAGGCAAAATAACAGCTTTTCATGCTGTTTTTATGATGTCATGAAATGCAAAATCTTAAAAAAAAAAAAACATATCTCATGAAGTATGGAGAAATTGAAAAGAAGTGTTCACTACGTTTCTTTAGGCATCTTTCAAATATGTCCATGCCAAAGCACATTTAAAAAAAACTTGAAATAAGGCCTGTATGATATTTTGAATGAAACTATATGCATGACATCATGAAGTCATATTCATACACATAAAAAACCAGTAGCTAATAATATTCTGAAAATTTCAAGTCATAAATCCTGTAATCTTTTTTTTCAGTTAATTTTTCAAATCTTGACCATAGCATGCCCTTAAGCTCTTTTCCTTCTTGGTTCTCTTCTGCCTTCATGATCTAAATGCAGCAATATTTCCATATAAAACTTCATTATTTGTTCCACAGTTTTAACATTCAGTACGACCTTAAAACCATTTATATTTCCTTTTCCTATAAAAAGCCAGTAGTGAAACTAAATACAAATGGTCCACAATTCTGTAGAAAAAGTGGTGCAACTTAATACAGATGCTCATTCAGAAAATATCCCCCATATTTCATGGTGCTGTCTTTAACTATATAGTCAGTGATTTGTACATGCCTTGGAGCTTGATAAAATGCTGAAATAGTAACCCTTGACGAACAGCAAAGTCTTAACTGGCAGTGTTTTGTTGGTGGTAAGTTATGCTGCCATCAGTTGGTCATTGCCAGTTACAGTAGTGGGCTGCTCTCTCTTTGTCTCATGCAACCCTCATTAATCCAGCTTATTGTGATTTCTGAATATACAACATGCAAACACGCTCCCTAGAAGAAGGAACATTACTGATAGAGAACTGAATTACATTTCTAAATCAGGACTTGAATAATGATTCTTTTCATCATTTACCAGATGATTTGCTATATGATGATGACAATAACTGCAACTGATGATACACAGCTCAACACTGTAGATGGAACAGTTGATAGGATGGCAGAGATCAGTCTGCATAACTGCCATGTAATATATGAAAGAAATAACAGCCAGAAGTTTCTTAATTTAAATTACTCTTGATTGAGCAGATAATAGAAATATATAGCAAACATGTTTACTGGGTAAAGAAACCCAAAAGCTCAATCACTCTTGGGGTATGCCCTTCAAGACTGTGTGACAGACATTTTTCAGAAAAAACAGAGTCAGCTGAGGGCAATGCTACAAAGAAGGTTCAAAGGAGATGTACTTATTAAGCCATGCAAAACAAGTTAAGATACAGCATCTACAGCTGTGATATAAGTGAAGTTACATTGAGCACAACTCCACACTCTAAGCTGCATCACAAAATAGAACACCTTAAAAAGTAGGAGAGTAAAAAAGCTTGAATGAGTAAAAATGCGATGTTTGAGTTACCGAACTATTGTTCGAAAACATCTATTTTGAGTGAAGCAGCTCCAGTGCGGGTATAGCTGTACTAACTGAGTGCACAATGTACTATCTGTGTAGTACTATGCCTCAGGGTATCGCTGAAACATCTCATTAAAAATGAGGCCCCACGCACATAGGAAAACACTATCCTCAAAATAGAATCAACACAATAGCGCAGTAACCCCTACCTACAATCACAATAGCGCAGTCACCCCTACCTACAATCACAATAGCACAGTCACCCCTACCAAAAGGAACCAAACCCCCATACCCGACCTCCCTACGTCTCGTTTTCTATCTCTGGGAGGTCACTCTCCTGATAAGAAGACGCCGTTCCATGTGAAGCGCGAGAACAGAGACTGGCGAAGGATGACTAGGGGAGGAAGCGAAGCGGTGGAAGAGGGACTCGATCACCCGCACTGGAGCTGCTTCACTCAAAATAGATGTTTTCGAACAATAGTTCGGTAACTCAAACATCGCATTTTAAGGTACAATCAGATCCAATGCGGGTATAGCTGCATCACAAGTGGAGGAAGGATCCGCCAGACTATACTGAAAGGGAAGGGTACTGAGAACCTCTAACCTGGCAGAGTGAGAACGGTCCGAGAGAGCAGCATACCTGGACCGGTGTGTGAAGGACGGTCCGGTAGAGGTGAAGCAACCTTTGGGAGGGGTGAGGTCTGGTCCCGTCGGGTGAACACAGACCTCCCCAGAAGCTACCATCCCCCTCCCCCAAAGTCCGACCCGTTGGGTCGGAGAGGGGGGTCCAGGAGGAGAAAGAGAGGCTCTGGGAGCGGCAAAGACTCCTGCTACTGGAGGGTAGGGAAAGGGTCCCGCGTCGTTGCCGTGTAAGATGGGGGTGAGGTCCGGACCCGTAGGGTGGCCGACGACCTCCACTGACGCTGCCATCCCCGCCCCCCAACTATGACTCGTCAGGTCGAAGAGGAGGGTCCGGGAGGCGAAGGAGGCCCTGCCATGGAGGTGCAAGGGACCTCCTCCAGTGTGTGATCCAGATAGTGGGCTACAAAAGAGCGGTCCGAAGCCCACTGTCCATGCTCCCGTATCTGGTCCAAGGAGAAGTGGCAAAGGAAAGCCATGGTGGCCGACATGGCCCTCACTTCGTGCCCCTTTGGTGCATGTCCTGGATCCGCCTCCTCTATCACCCCACAAAGGACCTGCGAGATGTGGATCCTGGATAGGGGCTTGTGGGTGTCAGGCCAGATGAACAGACGGGTATGTTGGGGACCGGAAGTCGACCCAACATACCGTCGCAAGGACTGCACAGGGCAGAGGGGGTGGTGGTGATGTCCCTCCATCCACGCCTGGAGCACAATGGGGGCCAAGGAGTGTCCTTCCCTCTCATTCTTGGCCAAGAACTTGGGAGAAGGTGCTAGGGAGACCTGTTGCCCATCCCTGGAGAAAACCAACCAGGAGGGGTGCCGGATAAGGGTGTGAAGTTGGGAAGCCCTTAAGCCGGAAGCCATGGCCACCAAAAACAGTGCCTTCCGCAAGCTCTGTTGAGGGGTAGAATTAGTAAAAGGAGGGCCCCAAAGGAGGGTCAGGACTTTGGACAGAGACCAGAAGATTCTTGGTCTCTTCACAGGAGGCCGCTGGTGGAAGTGACCCTTTTTCAGTAAGTCCAGGACCCGTCCTCTGATGGTGATGTTAAACCCCAATGACAAGGGGTCCGCCAGAGCAGCCGCATAGGTGGCGACAGTCGGGGCAGCTCTGCGTCTGACATGGAACATATAGGACAAAAAGTCATAAACAAGAGGTAAAGAAATATAAGAAAAAGGCTGATTGTGGAAAAAAAGATGGAAAGCTTTCCATGCTGACTCGTACTGGCGGAGGGTGGAATCCCTGGACCCCTTGATGACATCAGAGGAGACCGCAGGCGAGAGGGAGGTGGTCAAGCACGCCTGCAGAAACTCCACACGTGAAAGCTGGAGGATATTCCAGACTGACGGATGCCATGGCCCCGTACCGCCAATCTGTTGAGAGGTAGAGGGGAAGGACACCAGAGCAGTAGACGTTGACACCAGGGCTGGGCCTTCCAGAGAGGGGCGATGAGAAGGACTTGGCTCCTGAACGTCTCCAGCTTGCGCACCACCGCCGTCATCACCTTCGTCGCTGGGGGAGGAAAAAGATACACGAACCCCTATGTGTTCCAATCCATGAGAAAGGAATCTGGCCCTCCCATGGCCGTGACCATGCTCCTGGTGATGTACTGTGGGAGCTGATGGTTCTCCGATGTTGCAAACAGGTCCACCTCGGGCAGACCAAACAACTCCACTAGATCCGTGAAAACATCCGGGTCGAGCGACCATTCCACTGAGGAAGTATCGCTGCGGGACAACGCGTCTGCCCAGACATTGTCCCTGCCCGACATGTGCACGGCTGACAGTGTTGAAGAGGGCCTCGGATGTCCTGAGGAGGGAGATCGACCGGGAAGAGCCTATCCTCTTCACACACTGGACTGTCACTACATTGTCCATGTAGAAGCAGATGTGGAGTTGCCGGAGGTCCGCCTGTTGCTGAAGGAAAAGCAGAGGCACCGTCAACTCCCTCACGTTGACGTGCCTCTGCGCGTCGGCCTGCTCCCAGCGTCCCCGGCCCTGTCAACCGTTGGATGCCTGGAAGCCCCAACCGCTGTCCGAAGCATCTGTGTAGACTTGGAGCTGCGGCACTGACAGCCTCCAAGGGACCGCAGTCTCCAGAAGGCCCGGGGACAACCACTGACGCAGCAGCCGGTGAAGGTGTGGTGGAACCGGGCACAGACGGTGCGGGGCCACCTGGGGAAACACCCTGTTGCTTTCCCACCAGAGCCTCCTGCACCACAGAGGGCCCAGCGGTGTCACCTGGGCTTCAAAAGTCAAGGAGCCCATGAGCCTCGTCCATATGCGGTGGGTGAAGGTGGTGGACCAGGAGACCCTCCTGACCCGCTGCAGGATCTTCCTCCTCTTGTCCTCGGACAGGCGGATGGTAGAAGTCCGAATATCCCACCACATGCCGAGCCACTGCAGAACTTGAGTGGGCTCAAGATGAGACTTGGGGAAATTGAAGTGAAACCCGAGGGATTCGCTGATGGAGACGGTCCTGGTGGTTGCAGCTTGGGCTTCCTTCCTCGACGACCCCTAGACGAGCCAATCGTCCAGATACATTATGGTTCTGATGTTGACGTCCGCCAGCATTGATGCCAGAGTCTTCATGATCTTGGTGAAGACCCGTAGCGCGATTTTCAACCAGAAGGACAGGACTGTAAAACGCAGGATGCGGGAGCAGTCCTGCACTGCCACGTAGGAACGAAAACACGGACCTATCAGCACATGCCAATATGCATTGGCGAGGTCCAGGGAGGTTAGCCAAGAGTGTGGAAGAAGAGACTCTCTGACCTACTTGAGCGTTACCATCCTGAAGTGATGACACTCGATGTGGGCGTTGAGAGCCGAAAGGTCGACGACCAGCCGAGGATCCTGCCTGTCCCACCGAGTGACCAAGAAGAGACGGGACAGGAAGACAGGGCCGGAATACTCCTCCAGTACCCCTTGAAGGAGCATCTCCTGGAATATCGCCGAGAGCTGAGGTGATGTTGAAGAGAAGGGAGGAGGCATCCATAGACGTGGGGCATGGCCTTGAGCCCACTCCCAGGAGAGGCCCCGACGAACCACCCTGCCCGCCCATGTGCCGACCAGCCACTTGTCGGCCGCGTTGGACAGGCGACCCAGCGCTGGGGAGTCACCGCCGTGACCCCCGGGGTGCTGCGGTGGTAGTCCGAAAGGGCTGGCCCAAAGCTCTGCGGGTAGAGAGACCGCCGTCCCGACCCGACGGAGCTCTCCTATCCCTTGAAGAGGACTGGGCCTGGCAAGAAGCTGATGGGTAGGGGAGGAATCTGTTGGAGGTCCTCTGGAAGTGTGATGTGCCTTGGTATCGAGGAGGGGCAGCCCGAGATGATGAAGCACGCGCTCTCATAGAACCTGCGTGGCCTGGTGGAGCTCCCCGGTAAACCACCGCAACCTGAAGGGACCATGCGAGCATCCGCCACCGACTGCATAGACCCAAAGGAAGCTCCCAGCATAGAAGACATCTATGTTGTGATTTATATGGTTATTGTTGTGGTGGTTTCGGGAATGTTTCGAGAGGGTTTCGGCGCACCGTTGGGGGCTTGTGTGGGCTGTGCGTGGGTAGAGGGCAGAGCTGTGTTGGAGTTGGTGGAGGGTGATGTTGTTGTTGGGACGCTCTGTTGTCACTGGTATATTTTTGTTGTTTGCTCTCGTTTTACTTGGTTTGTCGTCTTGTTCTTGCCCTTGTTGTTGCACTTGTACTACAAGCTATATCGGCATTCATTATGGCTGCATCCAAAATAGCAATGGACATGATAAAGCCATTTACTGGTGAGGGTGATGTAGTGTCATTGTTGAAGAAAGTTACTCTGGTGGCCAAGTTGCAAAAGATTAATGATGTGGCCAGTTTCATACCATTGTATTTGGAGGGCGACGCATTGGCATTGTACTTGGAGTTAACCGATGCGAAGCAAACGGATGCAAAGATTCTTCAAGAGAAGTTACGAGTAGCGTTCACTGATGATGCCTTTACTTCATTTGCAAAATTGGTTCAGAAGCGGTGGACAGGAGAGCCTGTCAATGTCTATGCAAACGAAATTAGTAGATTGGCAGGGTTGGCTCAATTTACAGGTGAAGGATTGGAGAATATTATTAAATTAACATTTGTGAATGGGTTTCCCGATCATGTACGAATTTCTTTGCAGCAATTACCCAATGTTCTGAAACTTGAGATCAGGGATTTAATTAGTCGAGCTAGAATCCTGATAGCCAAGCCGCAAGTGGAGTTATCTGCTGTGACCAGGGAGTTTAAGGAGACAGTAAGAGGGCCTAGACGGGTAAATACTGCCAATCAATTTTCAGGTAAATGTTTCCATTGTTCAGGCCCACACATGATCAGAGATTGTAAAGAACAGGTGAGGTGTTTTAGGTGTGGAAAACTTGGACATGTCGCTAGCAGGTGCCAAGAAAATATTTCGGAAAACTAGAAAGGAGTGATTTCAGCGCCGGAAGTTGCTCTGTCATTGGAAAGGGGCGTTGTATAGGTTGTTTACCCATTGTCAATGTAGTAATAGGTGGGGTAGTTGGGAGAGCATTAATAGATACTGGTTGTACTACAACTGTAGTTTGTTCAATGTTTGTTCGAAGCAGTAATGGTGAAGCTCGTGTTTGTGCTTTTGATGGCCGGCTAGTAATGTGCCGAACTGTGACTGGTCTTGAGTTGGTGTTTGAAGATAAAGTAGTTATTGTTTATAGGGCGCTGGTGTTAGATCAGCTGGTTGTTGGTGTGGATGTGGTTGTCGGAGTTGATGTTATTGATCAGTTGGGTGGAGTTACCATTGGTCGGGGTACAATTAAATTTGGAGACTCCAAAGTTCATGTCGAAGGTCAGCCAGCTGTGGCTGTAGTGCAAAGAGATGAGCAGCCTGCTAATAAAGTTGACGAGTCTTTTAACAGTGACAGTGTTCTGGAAATAAATGACACTGATTTTCATGCTAAGTTTGATGGGCAGCATTGGACGATAAAATGGACATGGAAGTCTGAACATCCTGTTCAACTCAAGAATAGAGTGTCGTGGTACGACAAAAATATGGCAAGCGAAAAGCAGTTGGAGTTTGAGAAGGAAGTAGATAGATGGATCGAGGAGGAATACTGGTGCCTTGGCGGGAGAATGTTGATACAGGTATTATTGCTCTCATGGCAGTGGAACAACCTACAAAGAATAAAGTGAGGCCCGTGCTTGATTTTCGTGAGTTGAATACTTTCGTTAAGTGTCACACGGGTGATGATGTTGTCAGTATTTGCAGTGAGAAATTGAGGGAGTAAGTGTGTATCTCTAGTGGACTTGAAATCGGCTTATCTTCAATTGAAGACCAATAAAGAATTGTGGCCATACCAACTTGTTAATTATAAAGGTCAAACATTCTGTCTCACTAGATTGGGTTTTGGTTTAAATTCAGCTCCTCGTATAATGTCAAAAGTGTTAAAATATGTGCTGAGTTTGGATACTGTTATCGGGGCAGCAACTAGTTCGTATATAGATGACATTGCGGTCGATGAAAGTAGGGTGTCAGTGCAGGATGTGATCAAACATTTGAATAAATACGGGCTTGTTATGAAACCTCCGGAAGCAGTTGGAGAGGGAACTGCAGTGTTGGGATTGAAGTTGTCGAAATCAGGAGACGAGTTGGTTTTTCGGAGAGGAAAAACATTGCCAGAGATTGGTGACACCCTTACCAGGCGGGAGCTATTTTCAGTATGTGGGATGCTTGTGGGGCATTACCCTGTTGCGGGATGGTTACAGGTTGCCTGTAGCTACATTAAGCGACAGGCAGAAGGATTTCACTGGGAGGATCTCGTTGGTGACTAGACTATGTGTATGATCAAGGAGGTTATGGATATAGAGTTGCTAGGGAGGATCCCGTGAGGGGGAGCTAGTTGGTGCCTCGGAGTACTCATGGAGTAGTTTGGACGGATGCAAGTAAAATCGCAATTGGAACAGTGTTGGAGATTGAGGGAAGAACAGTCGAGGATGCTGCCTGGTTGAGAAAGAATGATGATTTTAACCATATTAATGTTGCAGAACTGGAGGCTGTTTTAAAGGGAGTGAATCTGGGGTTGAAATGGGGCATAACTTCGTTAGAGTTGAAGGTTGATTCTGCTACTGTTGTGGCATGGTTAAAAAGTGTGATAAGTACAGAAAAGTGAGTGCACACGAAGGAAGCAGCAGAAGTGCTCATTAAGCGCAGGTTAAGAAATTTGAGAGTTAATCAAAGAATTTGGGTTGAAGATTGAGGTATTGTTGGTGCCATCAGATTGGAATAAGGCTGATATGTTGACTCGTGTGAAGAAGAGCTGGCTGGGAGCTGCCTCGACCGTTGAGAATGTACAAAGTGAACATATGTGCTCAGGAGTAATAGCGGATTTGCGTGCAGTTCACAATAGGCATCATATGGGAGTTGATCGAACTTGGTACTTGGCAAAAAAGGTTGACTAGACTGTGGCAAGGAATGATGTGAAGAGGGTTGTACAAGGTTGTGAGAGGTGTCAATCAATTGATCCTGCACCTCTAAACACATCAAAAGGGAGAAATATGTACCAAGTTTAACTGGCAGCGATTGGCTGTTGATGTGACCCATTACAGAGGGGTGCCGTATTTATCTGTGGTGGACTGTGGCCCAGGTCGTTTTGCTATTTGGGGGAAGTTAGTGAGAGAGGATGCGCATTGCATAGCTGATGAACTGAATAGCATTTTCTTGGAGAGGGGCCCAGTAGACGAGTTGTTGATGGACAATGGCACGGCTTTTCGGTCTCAACATTTGGCTGATATGATGTGAGGCTGGAATATAGATGGGGTATTTAGAGCTGCATACAGACCGTCAGGGAACAGGATTGTTGAGAGATATCACAGGACGGTAAAGGCAATTGCTGAAAGAGGAGGTATCTCTCCCTTGGAAGCTGTGTATTGGTATAACAGCACACCAAGATACGGGCAGGACGAGTTATCGGTACCGCAGCGCTCAGTCTATACTTACGAGTGGAGATACCCGTGGGTGAAAAACCCTGAAGTCGGGGGACAGAGCAGCGAGAAGTTGTCTGTACATATTGGAGATGAGGTGTGGGTGAAACCTGCTGGTGCTAGGTGTACTACTCAGTGGGGAAAAGGGACTGTTACACAGGTGAATTCTCCAAATAATCTTGTTGTTAATGGTATGCCGAGGCATGTGTTGGATGTCCGGCCAGTAGTACAATCACCTGCGGAGTATTCTGGTGATGAAGAGGAGGAGAGTCTTCGGGAGAGAGAGGGAGACTCTGTGTCTGTTGAGCATCATCCAGTGCCAGAGCCTCGTCCAGTAAGGAATAGGAGGCCTCCCGCATGGATGGCTGATTTCGTTGATTAAGTTTGTTCTCAGGTTGTTTTAATAGTCTGTTGAGGTGTTGATGGGTGTATTTGGTTTTTATGATCTTAAGATCATGGGAAGATGTGGTTTATTTGGTTATTGTTTTGGTGATTTCGGGAATGTTTCGTTGATTAAGTTTGTTCTCAGGTTGTCTTAATATTCTGTTGAGGTGTTGATGGGTGTATTTGGTTTTTATGATCTTAAGATCATGGGGAGATGTGGTTTATTTGGTTATTGTTGTGGTGGTTTCGGGAATGTTTCGAGAGGGTTTTGGCGCACCGTTGGCAGCTTGTGTGGGCTGCGCGTGGGTAGAGGGCAGAGCTGTGTTGGAGTTGGTGGAGGGTGGTGTTGTTGTTGGGACGCTCCGTCGTCACCGGTATATTTTTGTTGTTTGCTCTCGTTTTACTTGGTTTGTCATCTTGTTCTTGCTCTTGTTGTTGCACTTGTACTACATATGTAAAGACAGTTAAAAAAACGTGGACACCTCATAGTGAATACTGCTGCTGTCTAAGGATTAATCCTGTTAAAATACTGTTCTTTACACACACAAATTCCAAGATCTATGAAATGAATACACAAGCAAGCATATAATAATACTGATTACCTGGTAGCCTCATCCAGCACCAAAATCCTAGGGTTCTTCAACAGTGCTCGTGCAATGGCAATGCGTTGTTTTTGTCCACCAGACACAGTCACCCCTCGTTCTCCTACCACCGTGTTATAGCCACTAGGAAAAGCCTTGATGAAGTTGTGAGCATTGGCTTTCTTAGCAGCTTCAATTACCTGCAATGTCAATATCTTTTGTAACCAGAAATTTAAGCTATATTAAGGAGACTAGAACATTAAGAACTATGGAGAAAGAAAAATTCACAAATATCTTTATCACAAATACAGTTTCATTTCTAAATATTCATCAATGAGAAGTCCAAAATATAGTTCATCTATACACAGTAGACTTACCAGAATACTGCATGAATCTAAATATATCACAAATCTAATTAAATCAATCCAAATTTTATGCATACTTTGTTATCTGAAATATACTGAATTCATCATTATGCCTGACTCTAAGATTGTCCATAAAGGGAGTTAGCAATGGCATAGAAACTTTACCTCTTCCTATCCAAAGATTACCCACACAATGCACTCTAATACTCTTCACCATTATGTCAAAGCTGTAAGCATATCCACTATGCCACTGAGAAAACATCAAAGGAATGTCACTTATATAATATGAATTCTATTATAGCAGAAATTCTGTTGTGAGAGCTTAGCTAATACATGCAGGCACTCATTCTTCCATTCCCACACTTTTTTCTAATAGCAGTATATGATGACTCATCATGAATCATCTTGAGCACATGATTACCTCAGCATCTGTTGCATCTGGAAAGCCGTAACGAATATTCTCCATGATTGAGGTAGCAAAGAGCACTGGTTCCTGGTTGATGAAACCAATGACACGACCACGCAGCCAAGAGGGATCAAGGGTACGTAGGTCCTCCCCATCAATGGTTATGGATCCACTACTCACATCATAGAACCTAAAAGTAAGAATAATCTGTGTAATGTTTATTCATTATATAATAAATAACATGAAAGTGGTTACTACATTAGGACACAATATACTACTTAACATGACAAACTAACATTCCTAACATGTTTTGCTTGTGTTCTCTCTTTAGCCACTAGATTTAACTTCCTCATGTCTACACCATCAAAGCTGTCTCCCATGACAGGATTTTATGAGTATATGGCTTATCATTTATTTATTCAAAGTCCATCCTAACTTTCTTTTTGGCAGGCAAATAGTGAAACTGTAAGCAGGAACTAGTGATTGAATCCATTTAAAAACATGGTTTTTGATGAATGACAGGATAATAAAGCAGATAGAGACACATGTATCCCATGATACAATGTTCCAGGTGATAATATTTGGAACATAATTTTGATTAAAGTGCAATCTGATATCAATGGAAGAAGCCTTGCTTTGTAACATAATTTTCTGAATTTCTTGAAGGGTACATGGTTATCAATTTATATAATTTATTTCTTCTGATAAGATCATGAAATAAAATTATGATAATGATACTATTACCTTCAAATCATTGGAAGATAATATATAAAAAAAACCTTAATTAGAATTGATGACACAATAGAATATTCATAATTGATTATACAACAAAATGTCACTAATGACCAAGAATTTGATATACGAAATATAAAGGAATAAAATCGCAACCTCTCCAAAAGCTGAGCAACAGTGGATTTGCCTCCACCTGACACTCCAACCAGGGCCACGATGCTGCCAGCTGGGATGATCAGGCTGAAGTCACCAAGCACTTCCTGTGGAAGTGACAGCACTATTCATTACAAAAATTAACTAGATTGGCTGTGAATTATCCTACACTCAGTTTGAAAAATAAAATAAACATATTCTTGACAATACTAATGATGCATCTGTTTCACAGTTATTTGTCAAGTTTATTGAGTTGAAAGAAGTAATTTGTTTTATATTGCTGCAGGTATGCTTGACACCTCCATTCTCTTGATTCATCATTACCTAAATGTATAACTTATCTGTTCTTTTTAGAAAACAAGAATTAAAAAGTATATGAATATAAGAGAGAGAGAGAGAGAGAGAGAGAGATGAATGACAATTTATCAAAACAACAAAAAAAATATAAAAATGTTTAAAAATCTACAAACATAGTGAAATGGTCTGGATCAGTTCAGGGAGTGTTGTGAACCTTCCATTAAAATTAGTTGTGATCTCACTGAACGTTTCCCTTTTGTGTTTCACAACTCAAGGGGGCAGTCACAGACTTCCCTTTAAAGACAACTATCCTCCTTCTCACAAAACTACATGCACTTACTACACACACTTAATTCCTTCACTCAAAATAAAAAAAATGGCGACTCCTAATCCAGACTCGGAGTTCCCTTCTGGGGAAGGAACCATAAATGTCCCCAGGTCGGACTGCTCTTCAGGTAGTGACCCAAAATGTTTTGACACCTCCCTCAACATTTCTTCATTAATTTCTGCAACATTCATAGTTTTTTTATCTAATTTTCAATCTGTAGAACACCACCTCTCCTCTACTAAACCTCATCTTTTCCTCACCAAAGCACAGCTGTCTGAGGCAACTGATAGTAACCCCTTCTCTGTTCCCTCCTACTTACTCTATCCTCATCTTTTATCCAAAGCTGGATGTTGCGTCTATGTGCGCAATAACTTCACTTGCCCTTGTGCCCATGCTCTTGAAACTTCTGGGTTTTTCACCATCTGGCTTTGACTCAACAGTCACTCTAACTAAATCTATCTGTGCTGTCTAGCTCTCCCCTAACTCCTCTGACTACAGAAAATTCTTTGACTGTTTAACTTTCAAAGTGGAGCACATTCTATCTCTCTATCCCTTTGCGGAGATCTCCATCCTTAGAATTTCAATGTTCACCACCAGCTTAGACTTTCATCTCCCTTCACTGACCATCCTGGTGAACTGGCCTTCAACTTTGCTATCTTCCATAACCTAGAGCAGCTAGTGCAACACTCTACTCATATTTCTGACAAACATGGAGATACAACCAACATTCTTGACTTTTTCCTTACCTCTAATCCTTCTGCTTATGCTGTTTCTCTATTTTCTGTTGGGCTCCTCCAATCACACCATCATACAGTAATACCTCGACTTAAGAATGCATCTAGTTACGAATTTTCCAAGTTATGAGCTGAGATTTGGCCGATTTCTTGACTCTACGCACCAATAAAAATCAAAGTTACGAATACTCATCATGACACTGGCAGCACAAACTGCATTGTTTGTACAGCACCCATGCAATCCTTTGCGCACCTCACTCCTTCAGTTCTCGGTGTCTTCTTGTGTAAACATCACTCTCTCTTATCTCTCATGCTGTGCTTCTTTATTTGTGTTATTTTGTGCTTTATGTGACGAAATGTAGTTATGTCTGTGTGTGTATGTATATATTTACCTAGTTGTATTGTACAGGGTTTAAGCAGGGCTCATAGTGTCCTGTCTTCATATGTCCATTTATTGAATTTTTCCTTAAAGTTATAAACATTACGTACTGTAAGAACTTCATTATCCAATGCATTCCATTTTTCCACCATTCTGTGTGGAAAACTGTATATTCCAATATCCTTCACACACTGCCTCATCCTGATCTTCTTTTCATGTCCTCTTGTCCTTCCATCTTCTGTCAACAGTACCAGGTCTACTTTGTCTATCTTTTCAATATCATTTACTATCTTATACATTGTTATTAGGTCCCCACGTTCTCTTCTATCTTGTAAGGTTGGTATTCCCATTTCCTTCAATCGTTCTTCATATGTGAGGTCCTTTAATTCCAGCACCATCTTTGTAGCAATCTTCTGTATCCTTTCCAATTTTCTTTTATCCTTTTTGGAGCTTGGAGACCATACCACTGCTGCATATTCCAGCCTTGAATGTATCATGCTTATAATGATTTTTTTTTTTCATATCTTTGTCCATGTAATGAAATGCCACTCTTATATTAGTCAACATTTTATATGATATTCCAAATATCTTACTTATGTGTTTTTCAAGGTTCAGATTTTCCTGTTTGATCACTCCTAGATCTTTTTCTTCTTTAGTCTTTGTTATTTGCTCCTCTCCCATCAGATAGTTCCATACCAGTCTTCTCTTACTCTTTCCTAGTTCCATTATGTGACATTTCTAGGCAATAAACTCCAATTTCCACTTCTTGCTCCACTCATAGATCTTGTTTATATCTTCCTGCAACGGCAGACAGTCCTCTCTGGTTTTGATAACTCTTAGCAGTTTTGCATCATCAACAAATAAATTTATATAACTGTTTATCTCAATGTGAATGTCGTTTACATAAATCTGAAACATAATGGAGGCTAACACTGACCCTTGTGGCACTCCGCTAGTTACTTTACCCAAAGTTGAGTATATATCTCTGATCACAGTTCTCATTTCCCTATCCTTCAAATAATCTTTTGTCCATTCTAGCAAAGTTCCTTGCAGTTCTCTTATGTTCTCTAGTTTCCAAAGTAGTCTTCCATGAGAGACTTTATCAAAAGCCATTCTAATATCCAGGTATACTGTGTCTACCCATCCATCTCTGTTTTCAAGTCCTGCAATAACTCTGGAGTAGAAGCTTAATAAGTTTGATACACATGACCGCCCTGTCCTGAACCCAAATTGTCTGTTTGATATGACTTGCTCCTCTTCTAAAAATTTAACCCATTTTTCTTTGATAATTCTTTTACACAACTTCCCCAAGACACTTGTAAGTGACACTGGTCTGTAATTTCATGGTTCAGTTGCCTTTCCTCCTTTAAATATTGGTATTACGTTGGCTCTCTTCCATTCTAGTGGGACTTTCCCTTCATTTATTGAACTTGTAATTACAGTGGTATACCTCGACATACGATTTTAATTCGTTCCGTGGCGATCGTTGTATATAAAAAAAATTGTATATCAAATCAATTCTTCCCATAGAAATTAATGGAAATGGAATTATTTCGTTCTTGTGATATGAATTTACCCACCGAAAAAAAAAAAAATAACATGCTTTAAATACCAACCAAATATATATTTAATATATGATAAATACAAATGTTTATTGTATGCATGATATAAATTAACTATATTGCCCAAAATAACAACTTAACCCATAAAACTCGGGCTGCATTAATAGATGTTCATCATGCAAGACTCAAGCCACGTCAATCAATAGACGTTTAGGCTTTTTACGGCTATATTTTGGCTATTTTCTTCCCGTTTTCTTTGCTTGTGAGCTGGCAACACTCATCAGGAGTAAACATATGCTCTACGTCACTGTGTCACCAACGATGAATGGTGGGAGCAACAGTGATTTCACTGTGTCTGATTCCACCACCTCTCCCGCGCGCCTTACTTCTATACCTCGGGTCTCTAGCCATGTTACGTGGAAACAACTTTTGAAGGAGAGTGGTATCAGAACAGGCGACAGGAGAGAGAGAGAGAGAGAGAGAGAGAGAGAGAGAGAGAGAGAGAGAGAGAGAGAGAGAGAGAGAGGATACAAGGGGCCCGTTTTCTCTCGCTCTAGCCAAGGCCGCTGAACCTGATCAGATGCAAGGCCACCTAGACCGATGATACTACCTCATTCAACCTGCGATATTTTGGTAACCATGACATCTAGAGACTTCTGTTTTTTTGTATTGCAAAGAGGAAGAGTTGCTTGTGGGCAGAACATCATTTGTACTTACTCCTTTATTGAATTTCTAAGGGTAATCAGTACAGGCAACCCCCGCTTAACGAAGGGGTTACGTTCCTAAAAAACACTTCGTTAACCCTTTCCTTCCGGCGCTTAAACTATTTTCCCATTTGCTATGACGGCTAAAAATGGTAAACCTAGAAATTGTCAGAAAACTGTTTGAATACTAATAATTATTTTCTCTTTGTTATTCTGAACACAATGATGTACTTTGTAGCTCGATGTGACCTCTGAAAGTTCAGTTTATGCCTTATCAAGGATCCCTCCTCCTCCTGCTGTGTGATCCGTCTTCCAGAAACAGCCCGGAAAGCGATGACACTGCACGCACACACACACACACACACTCTCTCTCTCTCATCTTGGAGGAAATTGTACACTTCAATGAGAGAGAGAGAGAGAGAGAGAGAGAGAGAGAGAGAGAGAGAGAGAGAGAGAGAGAGAGAGAGAGAGAGATTTCATCCCTTTTCATATCAAGTTTCAGGCAAATAACATTATCTCTCTCTCTCTCTCTCTCTCACACAACACACACCACCCTTACGTAATGGGAAGACTGAATGGGTGACCAGCAGGCGACCGAGGCAAATAACATTATCTATCTATCTCTCTCTCTCTCTCACACACACACACACAAACACACATGCACACGCACATGTAATGGGAAGACTGGCTGGGTGACCAGCAGGCGACCGAGGTGAATTACACACGCTTTCATGCGCCAACCTGTTAGTTGATGATCTCTCTCTCTCTCTCTCTCTCTCTCTCTCTGACAAGTTACCTTCTACCATTTTATTATAAAATCGAAGATAATGAAAAAATTAACATGAAAGAATGATAGGTAATATTTTTTTTCACTTTCCGAGTCTTCACTAATGTCTTCGCTTTCTTCAGTTTCTTCTTCTAAATATTCACTGTCACTGTCTTCAAACTCAGAAGCACTGCTAAATACATATGTTCTGTCCTGCTCCATGTTATGATCTGAGATCCTTCGCTCTTATCAGGATGTCTCTTCGCACTTATCATGGTGCTTTCCACCCGGCGGGTCGCCGGGTTGCCAAGTGTCACCCGGAGAAAGGGAAAATAGCTTCGTTACCGCTAAATTTCCAGAGCTATAGTGACAACATTACATGAGGAAACATGCCAGACACTTCCACTCACCATCTGACTCGAGAAACGGCGCTTGGAGCTCAAAATTGAGGCGCGAAAATTCTTGATTACGGGTATGATTGCCGTCGCTACAGACCCATTGATGCAATTGTATATATACAATTGCCGGAAGGAAAGGGTTAAGCGAAACTTCATTAAGCGAACCGATTATAACAAGTTTAACCCCTGATTTGAACTTCCCTTGAGAGTAAGCAAAGCGAGAGTGCATCATAGTACAGTAAAAGGTTTAATGAAAGTAAAAATTATGAAGTTAAACATTTAGGTAGTTTAATTTAAGTCATTATAATGTACACTAATGTATGTATGTACGTAACTTATAATGTTGATGATCTTAACTTTATGAAGGGAGGGAGAGTGAAACGGGAAAGACACTAACCGGCAACCTGTGGAATGTAAACAAACATCATGGTACTACATACAAAACTTATGTACCACATTTCCACAAGGCTTTCCATTCTATCCATTGTAAAGTCACGAGTTCAGGTGGTTCTTTTAGCTTTCAAGGAAGATGCAGTCTCACCAGCCTTCTTAATAGAGTCTGCTGACTTGAAAATAGTAGACAGTAGATGGAGTCAAGATGGTGGCAAGCAATGTTATTAGTTTTCTGGCCTCTCTCTTGTCTGTGAATAATACCCAGCTTCACTTCGAGAGTAAGACACTTCCTGGTCTTCTTAGGAACGTTAGGCCACATTGCAGGGCGTTTTGGTGGTAAGTTGAACTAGGGAAGATGAGCTGCTGGTGACGCTGTTATGTTTTGACTGGGGAGTGAGTGGTGTGCGTGATTTTGATCTTGATCTTGATGCTACAGGTGACGCAGAATTTCTTCTGAGTCAGGCCTTTGTATTGGCAGCACCCATGTTGTCCACGAGAGGCTTGATCTTGATCTTTATTCTACATGTGTCTCAGAATTCAGGATTTCTCCTGAGGCAGGCCTTAGTACCAGCAGCTCCTGGTGTATTGAAAAGCCTGTCAGCTTGCATGATACGGTGGGGCTTTCAAATTTGGAAAAAATTACCTGGATAAAACTTCGTTAAAGTGAGTTTGGTGTTCGTTAAATGAGCAGATGGTAGTAAAACGAAATCTTCGTTGTTGCGAAATTTCGTTGAGTGAACCTTCGTTAAACGGGGGTTGTCTGTATGTGAATGTTGGCTATTTTGTCTGTTTCTCGCCAAATTTTTACTTTTGGCACCCACGATCTTGAGTTCACAAAACTTAAGAAAAATACACATTGCCGAGGAGCAGAGACACATACATGCACAAAGGGTGAACAACGATACACAACGTGGGCTGAATATTCGGATGGACAAGGGTAGCTAAGCGATTGCTGCTTCACCTACCGATGGCCATTCATATCTTAAAAATATCGTCGTATTTCAAGGCGTAAATTATATTAAATTTTTCGTTGTATATATAAAAAAAAATTGTATGTTGGGGTGATCATATTTCGAGGTATTATTGTATAGTAAAACCTCAGCTCACGACCATAATTTGTTCTTAAATCCTGTTCGTCACCCAATTTGTTCGTACCCTGAATCAATATTTCCCATAAGAATGTATTGAAATACCACTAATCCATTCCAGACCCCCCAAAAAATCATACTTTTGTCCATAAAACCTATTCAAAATAGACCTTTAATGTATGCATAACATGAACGAAATAATTATAAAAAGTCTAAATTATTTTACTTACCTAAATGCTTTCAAAATGATAATAAAATGAATAAAAAAAGAAAAGGTTATTTACTTGAGAGACTGGACGTTGATGGCATGATGGAATGGAGGAGAGGAGGATGAGGAGGAAGACAGACAAGATCCGAGAAGACAGTCATGAGAGAGGACTTTGATGTGCGTAGCGTGCCAGAGCTACACAACAACTGTGTAGTGTCACAAGTCAGTGCAGCTATGAAAGGCCCCGTTATAGTGAACATTGGCGTGGGAAACATGGAAAGATTGCCAGTCTTCGTCTCTGCCTTTGGAAGACCCTTGCCTGCTGGGGATTGACTTCCTCACACATGTGGGAGCAAGTTTGGACTTCCAAGAAGGGAAGTTAAAGGTACGTGGCCAGGAAGTTCCTTTGATCTTTGGAGGTGATGCTCAGTGTGAGAGGAGCGGGCAGTAGGGCGGTGTTCCTTGCCAGGTGTGTGAGGAAACAGCTGCGATGGATGTGCCACAATCTGCAGTATCTGGACATGGTCAGGATGATGATGACAGCAACGCTGAGAGCCACCAGAGCAGCAAGGATAACACCGAGGAAGCTACAGTAGAGCGCGCTGGTAACATCACCATGCCCAGGAAAAACAGGAGAAAATTGTGGTGGCACGGAGATTATGTTATGTAATATTTTTTGTATGTTCCTGTTTCTATTTTCTTTTGTGCTTATCTTTTGTTGTTGTGTAATAGCCGGGTTGGCTATCACACAAACGGCTCGCCTGCCAACGAGACGTTTAACTGCGTTCGTCCCCTGGGTCGATATATTGACAAATTTTTTTTATTGTCTCCTGAATTGTTCGTCCTTAGAGACATTCGTCAAGCAAGGTTTTATTGTATTTCCAAAATTGGATCCAGTAGTTGCACTTTACATTCTTTTAACACTCAGCCTGATACACCATCTGGCCCCATTGCTTTTCTGACATCCAACTTATCCAATAATCTTCCAATATCCTCTTTGTGCACTGTAATCTCCTGTAATCCTTGGCAATCCCATGTCCTATTAGGTTCTGTGAAATCATCTTTTGCAGTGAACACAGTTTTGAAGCTCTCATTCATTATTTCACACATTTCTTTGTCTGTTTGTTATGTCTTCCCTTCTTTAATTATTTTTTCAATTGTTTCCTTATTCTTTGTTTTGCCGTTTATAAACTTGTAAAAAACTTTGGGTTCATCTTTACTTTTATTCACTACATCTTTCTCAAAGTTTGTTTCTTCCTCTCTCCTTACTCTAATAAATTAATTTCTGGCATCTTTGTATTGCTGTCTGTTATAGTCATTTCCCTGCTTTATGAGTTTCTTCTATGCTTTATCCTTTGCCTTTTTTGCTTGTATGCATCTAGTATTGTACCAAGCATGTATTTTTTTCTGAACTCTATAAACAGGTACAAACATTTTTACTTCATTATATTTCTGTAAGAATGTGTCATATTTCCCTTGTACTGTCTTTATGTACATAATACTACTCCACTCAATATCAGCAAAATAAACCCTTAATTTTTCAAAATCTGGTCTTGCATAATTCAATCTCTCTCCTTTATAGTCCTTTGTAACTTATCTCATCTTCCTCCTGAATTTGCATTTTTAATGTCACATGATCACTTTTCCCCATTGGACTAACGTATTGTATGATTGGAGGGGGCTTTGGTTTCTTTGTGAAAACTAGGTCAAGCAACGATGGTTCTTCTTTCCCCCTGTACCTTGTTGACTCCTCCACCCACTGGTCCATTGCATTAACCATAGTCAGCTGTAACACTTTCTCGCTCCACTGCCCAGCATTGTCCATTACTTCCATCTCTCTTAAGTTTAATTTTTTACAGTTAAAGTCTCCAACTAAAAGTATTTTCTTTATCTCTTGTTATAATGCTATCTAGGCTCTTTATGACCTCTCTTTGCACATCTTTATGTTCTTCTGTTCCCCATGTATTAGTCTTTGGTGGAACATATGTAATTACATATAATTTTTCCCTTCTTCAAATCTTCTGTTTTGATTGTTACTCCTATTACTACTACTTTATCCTCACCATATTGCACATCCTCCACTCATATATTATCACGAACCATTATTAGCATTCCTCCTCCCCTTTAATCCTTTCTGTCTCTCCTCCAGGTATTATATCCCTCCTCTTTAAAGTTGACATGGATCCCTTCTCTTAGTTTTGTTTCAAAAATGCACATTACATCCAGCTTTTTCTCTTTCAAATAATCCCTAACTTCCAATATGCTTGATAACAACCCATCTATATTACTATAAGTCACTCTTAATTTCTTGCCTCCTCCACGACCTCCTCTTTCTTCCTTAGGTACCAGTACTTTAGTCTCATATCCAGAACCCTCCAGTAAAAATTCTTCTTGTCTATCTCTGTCCTTTTCTCATTTTTTTCCTTAGCTTCACTTCTAAGCACTTTCTCCTTTTCCCTCTCCTTAAATTCATATCTCTTTTTATCCATATATCCTTGTGTTCAATATCATTGGCCAGCTTCCCTTTCCTAGCCAAAATTTCCTCTACAGCCACTTGGGATCTCATTATCATCTTCATTGGTCTCTTACCCCTTTCACTGTATCTTCCTAGTCTGATCACTTCTTCAACCTCCTAGTCTAGTTCTTGTGTGCTGTCTTGTACTTGTTTGATAACAGTTTTGGCAAATTCTCTCTCTTCATGTTCTCTCATGAATTTATTTGGATTTTTCTTGTCCCTCATTCCAAAAATCACGAAGCTTTTTTTCTTGTCTGCTGTATCCCGCACCAGGTCTTCTTTCTCTTTAATAACTTCAATTACAGTGACTTTCCTGTTCTCCTGAATTTGTCTCTTTACAACTTCAGATAATTTAACTTTTTCCTCTTCTTGCTCCTGCTTCCATTCAATTCTTAGTTCCTTCAGCTTGTTATCACCCAATCCACCTTCTGTCCTGTCTACAATCCCATCCTGCACTTTAGCCTGCAAGCTCCTTAAGGATCTTTCATAATCTTGGCATGTGGCTTTTAGTACGTCATTTTGTTTCTTTATTTCTTGCATCTCCTCTTTCAATCCCTGATTTATCACACTGACCTCACATTCTTTTAATCTCAATTTCAGGTCTGTGTTTTCCGTTATCAGTTGGTCCTGTTTGTCCATTAGACTGGACATCACCACCTTCGTATACCTTAATTCCCTTTCTACGTTGATTAACCTTCTCATATTACCTCGTTCGTCCCTGAATCCCAAAAAATCCTTGTCCATAATATCATCAGTTAGTTTCCTTAGACCAACAGGAGTTTCAATGTAGTTGGTTTTCACACGATGGTGTATGTTTTGATTCCGCCATATGTCATGCTGCACTACTCTGTTCCATCACTCTCTTGTTATTCTTTCTGTATATATGATCCAACACTTACTTAATTTGGAGACAGGAGAACCTATGGCCCCCTCCCCCCTGTACATACGTCTAGGCCAGTCTCCAACTCCTGTTGTAGTTTTTCTCTGCGAGCTGCTCAGATGCGTCTTGTGTGTGTGTGTGTGTGTGTGTGTGTGTGTGTTTACCTATTTGTATTTACCTATTGGTGTATTACAGGGCCTGAGCTAAGCTCTCTGTGTCCTGTCTCCTTGTCTACTCCCGTCATATGTCTCTTTCATCTGATTGACACACACTGTCAACAACATCACTGCTCAGTTTATTCCACTTATCAATACTATAATGCGGGAAACTGTACTTTCTCACGTCATTTAAACAGATGTCTTTTATTAGTTTTTTTCCATGTCCTCGGAGATGATTACTTGAGGTCACCTTTATCAATTCTCTGTCCAATATGTCAATCTTGTTCACCAATTTATACATAGTTATCATGTCACCCCTTGTTCTTCTCTCTTCTAATGTGGTCAGCCCCAGATCCCTCAGTCTTTCCTCATAGTCTAACTCCTTGAATTCTGGTACCATCCTTGTTGCAAGCCTCTCTACCCTTTCCACCTTCTTCAAATTTTTTCTTCATGTGTGGTGACCAGACAAGCTGCATATTCTAACTGGGGTCTTATTAAAGTGCATAGTATCGTCTTCATCATTCCCTCATCTAGGTAGTGGAATGCAAGACCAATATTTTGAAGCATATTATATGTTTTCCCAAATATATTGTTAATGTGTTTCTCCGGTGACAGAGTGTTTTGCACGGTTACTCCTAAGTCTTTCTCCTCATTGGTCTCTTCAATCTTCTCATCACCCAGCCTGTAATCCCTGTTTGGTCTGTATCTACTTCTTCCCATTTTCATAACATGGCTCTTGTTTATAATAAATTCCATCTGCCACTCTTTACTCCACTCATATATTTTATCAAGATCTTCCTGTAACTTGTTACAATCTTCCACATTCTTTACTCTCCTCATAATTTTAGTATCGTCCGCATACATATTCATGTAACTGTCAATTCCTACTGGCATATCATTAACATAAATCAAAAACATGATGGAACCAAGCACTGACCCTTGTGGAACTCCACTGGTTACCTTTTTCCACTCTGACTTCTTTCCTTTCACCACTGTTCGCATTTCTCTTCCCACTAAGTAATTTTCCATCCATTTTGCTAGTTTATCACTTACTCCTCCAATCTTCTTTAGTTTCCACATCAATCTATTGTGTGGCACTTTATCAAAGGCCTTTCTCAAGTCCAGATAAATAGCATCCACCCATCCCCCTCTATGTTGTAGTATGTCAGTCACTCTTGAATAAAAACATAATAAATTGGATACGCACGATCTTCCTTTTCTGAAACCAAACTGCCTTTCACTCAGGATGTTTTCACTTTCTAGATACTCACTCCACTTTGCTTTAATTACTTCTTCACATACCTTGCACAATATACTGGTCTGTAATTTAACGGTTCCATTCTACTTCCATTCTTATATATAGGTACAATGTCAGCTCTTTTCCACTCTTTCGGGACTATTCCTGTTCGTATGGAGGTTTCCACAATATCAAATATGGGGTTCAACAATTGATCTTTACATTCTTTCAGCAACCTTCCAGATATGCCATCAGGCCCCATTGATTTATTAATATCCAAGTTACTTATAATTTTCCTTATATCTTCTTTAGTAACCATGATGTCGTGCATTTGCTTTATTTCCGTAGGCCTTTCTCCTGTAAAATGCTCCTCCTTTGTAAACACTTTGCAAAAGTTGTTGTTAAATATTTCAGATATATATCTAGCATCCTCATATACTTTTTCCTCAATATTTACTTTTTCTATTGCCTCCCTTTTTATTTAATTTTCCATTTATGAATTTGTAAAATATTTTGGGGTCACTATCACAGTTTTCCACCACTATCTGTTTATATTCCTTTTGTGCTGTTCTCCTTACTTTAACATATCTATTCCTTGCTGTTTTGTAGACTTCTCTTGATAATACTTCACTGTTTTTCTTAAGTTTCTTCCATGCCTTTTCTTTGTTCTTTTTTAGTTCTTCACAATTTCCATTAAACCACTGCTTATTATTTAAAGTCCTCATTCTATGATATGGCACAAACTTCTTCACAGCACAGTTATATAAAGCCATAAATTTTTCATATTTCAATTGCATATCCACTTCCTGGTACACCACAGACCAGTCGATTTCATTAAAGAACTCTCTTATATGATTGTAATTTGCCCTGACATAATTTAATTTTTCCTCCTTGTACTCCACACTCTTTTCCATACTTAATTCCATATCCAGCTCAAATCTTAGGACATCATGGTTGCTTTTCCCCAAGGGACATTCATGTTCAATTTCCTCTTTTAGGGAGATGCCCCTGGTGAACACCAAATCCAACCTTGCTGCAACATCCTGTCCCCTGCACCTTGTTGGTGATCTCACCCACTGTGTCATCAAGTTATTTGTTGCTACCTTTAACAATTCCTCTGCCCACTCACCACCATTCACCACTTCGTAGTCTTCCCACACTATTTCCTAGTCTCACACTTTCCTCTATTTCAGCATATATGCATTCGTCCTCCTCTTATTTAGTAAAAACTTTAACCTGTCATTTTCCTTATCCTTCCTATCTTGCCAATTCCTGTTAGTTTCCTCTCTTAAACCTGTTATCATCACACATTTTTTCTTTTCAGCAATATGTCTCACCACATACTCATTTTCCTTCAATGCCTTAACCATTTCACTGTGTAATCACTTTATTTTCTTCTTCTTGCTTTTTCATTATCTCTTTGAAGGACTTCTGTACTTCTTCATTTTAATGTTCCACTTCCTTCATTTTAGCATCAATTAGGTTGAGGCACTCCTCCTTCCCTAAGTCACCTTAGGATATTTTCTTTTCCATTTCAAGTAGTTTGGCCTTCATTTCATCACATTGTTTCCTTAGATGCTGATTTTCTTTTTCCATTTCCACTTTCTCTTTCAGTAATTCCTTGTTCTCTTTCGTTAGCATGTAGATTTATTTTTTGAAGGTATCATTCTCCGCTATAACTCTATCTAACTTCTCTTCTATAGATCTAATATTGACAAACTTACTCTCTAAGGCTTGAATTCTTGAATCCATGTTCAACTTGTTTAATCCACTTAGAGTGGTCACAAATCCCTCAAAATCTCTCCTGCTTCTAGGTGTCGACGTCATGTTACCGCCAGCTGTTTCACCCAAAACAAAAACATTGCCAACACTCTCCAGTTAGGGACTATTTTCCATTTTCATTTGAAAATGGACTATTTTCTGCACTTATCCAGAGCAGGACACCGACAGGACACTAATTACATCCTATAGAGATACCCAGACCCTGTAAACACTATAGGTAATTGCTCCTTTTCCCTCGTCCTCAGTTGAAGACAAGCTGTCTGCAGGACTCAGCGGTGGTGTGGCTGTGTGTGTGTGTGTATTTACCTAGTTGTATTGTACAGGGTTCGAGCGGGGCTCATAGTGTCCTGTCTCCATGTCTCTATTTATCTAATTTTTCTCTAAAGTTATGCACACTAGGTGCTGCAACAATTCCATTATCCAATGCATTCCATTTTTCCAACGTTCTGTGTTTTCCAACATCCTTCACACACTGCCGCATCCTGATCTTCTTTTCATGTCCTCTTGTTCTTCCATCCTCTTCTGCCAACAGCACCAGGTCTTCTTTCTCTATCTTTTCAATATAATTTACTATCTTATACATTGTTATTAGGTCCCCTCGTTCTCTTCTATCTTATAAGGTTGGCAATCCCATTTCCTTCAGTCATTCTTCATATGTGAGGGCCTTTAATTCCGGCACCATCTTTGTAGCAATCTTCTGTATCCTTTCCAGTTTTCTTATATCTTTTTTTAGAACTCGGAGACCATACCACTGCTGCATATTCCAGCCTTGGGTGTATTATGCTTGTGATGATTTTTTTCATCATATCTTTATCCATGTAATGAAATGCCACTCTTATATTAGTCAACATCCTATATGATAGTCCAAATATCTTATTTATGTGTTTATCAGGGCTCAGATTTTCTTGTATGATCACTCCAAGACCTTTTCCTCTTTAGTCTTAGTTATTTGCTCCTCTCCCATCAAATAGTTCCATACTGGTCTTCTCTTACTCTTTCCTAGTTCCATTATGTGACATTTCTTGGCATTAAACTCCCAATTCCACTTCTTGCTCCATTCATAGATCTTATGTAAATCTTCCTGTAGCAGTATACAGTTCTCTCTGGTTTTGATAACTTTTAGCAACTTTGCATCATCAGCGAATAAATTCATATAGCTGTTTACTCCAATGTGAATGTCGTTTACATAAACTTGAAACATAATGGGGCTAATACTGACCCTTGTGGCACCCTGCTGGTTACTTTACTCTAAGATGAGTATGTATCTCTGATCACAGTTCTCATTTCTCTATCCTTCAAATAATCTCTTGTCCATTCAAGCAAGGTTCCATGCAGTCCTCCTATATTCTCTAGTTTCCAAAGAAGTCTTCCGTGAGGGACTTTATCAAATGCCTTTTTAATTGTCCAGGTATACTGTGTCTACCAATCTATCTCTGCTTTAAAGTCCTGCAATAACCCTGGAGTAGAAGCTTAATAAGTTTGATATACATGACCGCCTTGTCCTGAACCCGAACTGTCTGTTCGGTAAGACTTGCTCCTCTTCTAGAAATTTAACAAATTTCTCTTTGATAATTATTTCACATAACTTCCCTACGACACTTGTAAGTGACACTGGTCTGTAGTTTAGTGGTTTAGTTGCCTTTCCTCCTTTAACCCATAAAGTCCGACAGGCCTTAAATACGGCTGCATAGCACACTTCCGACAGTCCTTAAATGGGGCAGCTACTTTGAGCGCTAATAAAAACCGCGCTAGCATTGGTAGCGCTGCTATATTTGGTCATGACGTAGGCCTATGGTAGTACTGTCGGCTCCCAGGAAGCACACCGCTCTAGCCAGCTAGTCTCCCGCAATTTTCTGTGAGGTGCGTGAGCGTCGTGTCACGGTGATAATTATTTACGTATTTACGTATTTACTTATTTAAGGAACTATTATTTACAACTATGGCTACTGGTGCTAAGAGGAAGCTAAAGTTTAGTGATAAAAGTGATAGACAAGGCGGGACAAGACGCAAAGTGCACAGGTTGGAGGTAGATCCCAACCCCGCTATTGTGACAACATCGTCACCCACGCTTGATAAAAACATACGTAACTATAATCAGCCAATATGAGTGAAAACATGAAAATCATGTGAAAACACATAAAAACATGAGCAGTGCCTTACATTATGTAAGAATACACATAAAAGCACCTCCCGAGTTGCCGCTACCACAATCTTCTCCAATTATCGGTTATTATTCTGAGACAACCATAGTGAGTAGAGCAATAAAAACTTGTAGGATGATGCATTGTCATGTCTACTAACAGCAGATTTTTTTCCAGAGTAATTTATAAGAGTTGATTTTTTTTATGATATTTGCGGTAATGGGAGGGTGCAAATTTTGCAGCCATCGGTCTTAGCGGGTTAAATATCGGTATTATGTTGGCTCTCTTCCACTCTAGTGGAACTTTCCCTTCATTTATTGAACTTTTAATTATTTCCCAAATTGGCTCCAGTAATTGCTCTTTACATTCTTTTAAAACCCAGCCTGATACACCATCTGGTCCCATTGCTTTCCTGACTTCCAATTTGTCCAGTAATCTTCCAATATCCTCTTTATGAACTGCAATTTCCTGTAATCCTAGGCAATTCAATGTCCTAATAGATTCTGTGAAGTCATCTTCTTCAATGAAAACCGTTTTGAAGCTCTCATTCATTATTTCACACATTTCTTCCTGTTTGGTATGTCTTTCCTTCTTTAACTATTTTTTCAATTCTTTCCTTATTCTTTATTTTGCCATTTATAAACTTGTAGAAAAGTTTGGGTTCATCCTTGCTTTTATCCACTACATCTTTCTCAAACTTTCTTTCTTCCTCTCTCCTTACTCTAATATATTCATTTCTAGTACCTTTGTACTGCCAACTATTATAGTCATTTCCCTGCTTTAAAAGTTTCTTCCATGCTTTATCCTTTGCCTTTTTTGCTTGTATACATCTAGCATTGTACCAAGCATGTATTTTTTTCTGAACTCTATAAACAGGAACAAACTTTTTTTACTCCTTCATTGTATTCCTGTAAGAATGTCATATTTTTCTTGTACAGTCTTCCTGCTCATAATATTACTCCATTCAATATCAGCAAAATAACTCCTTAGTTTTTCAAAATCTGCTCTTGCATAATTTAATCTCTCTCCTCTCTGTATCTTATCTCATCTTCCTCCTGCATTTGCACCTCTAATGTCACATGATCACTTTTCCCCATTGGACTAAGGTATTGTATGATTGGAGGGGACTCCATTTTTTTTGTGAAGACTAGGTCAAGTAACGATGGTTCCTCTCCCCCATGTATTTTGTTGACTCTTCTACCCACTGGTCCATTGTATTAACCATAGCCATCGGTAACACTTTCTCGCTCCACTGCCCAGCATTGTCCATTACTTCCATCTCTCCCCAGTTTATTTTTTTACAGTTGAAGTCTCCAACTAAGAGTATTCTTCTATCTCTCCTTAACATGTTATCTAGATACTTTATCGTCTCTCTTTGCATATCTTTATGCTCTTCTGATCCCCATGTATTAGTCTTTGGTGGAACATAAGTGACTATAATTTTTCTTTTCTTCAAATCTTCTGTTCTGATTGTTACTCCCATTACTTCCACTTTGTCCTCTCCATATTGCATATCCTCCGCTCAAATGTTATCACGATTCATTATTAGCACTCCTCCTCCCCCTTTATCCTTTCTGTCCCTCCTCCAGGTATTATATCCTTCCTCTTTAAAGTAGACATGTATCTCATTCTTCCGTTTTGTTTCAACGATACACATTACATCTGGCTTTTTCTTTTCAAATATTCCCGAACTTCCAATATACTTGATAACAAACCATTTATGTTAGTATAAGTCACTCTTAATTTATTGCCTCCTCCACGACCTCCTCTTTTTTCCTTAAGTACCACTACTTTAGTCTCATATCCAGAACCCTCCAGTAAAAATTCTTCTTCTCTATCTCTGTCCTTTTCTTGTTTTTTTCCTTAGCCTCACTTCTTAGCACTTTCTCCTTTTCCCTTTCCTCTAAGTTCATATCTTTTTTAATCCATATTTCCTTGTGATCAACATCATCGACTAACTTCCCTTTTCTAGCTATTATTTCTTCTACAGCCACTTGAGATCTCATTTTCACCTTCATTGGTCTCTTACCCACTTCAGTGTACCTTCCCAGCCTAACCACTTCCTACACCTCCTGGTCAAATTCTTGTGTGCTGTCTTGTACCCTTTTGATAGCCGTTTTGGCCATTTCCCTTTCTTCACGTTCTCTTGTGAATTTATTTTGATTTTTCTTTTCTCTCATCCCGTAGATCACGAAGCTTTTTTTCTTGTCCACTGCATCCCTCACCATGCTTTCCTTTTCTTTGATAACCTCGATTACAGCAACTTTTGTGTTCTGAATTTGTCTCTTTACCACTTGAAAATTTGACTTTTTCCTCCTCTTGTTCTTGTTTCCATTCATTTCTTAGTTCTTTCAATTTGTTTTCATCTAGACTACCTTCTATCCTGTCTGTAACCCCTTGCTGCACTTTATCCTGCAAGTTCTGGTATATATGTGGTATTTAGAGCGTCATTTCCTTCCATATTTCTAAAATCCCCTCTTTTAATTCTTGGTTTATTCCACTGATCTTTTCACATTCAGTTATTCTCAGTGTGTGTGTATGTGTATTTACCTAGTTGTATTTACCTAGTTGTAGGCTTGTTATTGTGGATAAAAGAAAAGGAAATAGCAGGTGACATGATTACTGAAACAATTGTTTGTGAGAAAGCCAGCGCCATTTTTAGTGACTTGCGCAGAGTGGAAGTTGAGCAGGAGGGTGAGAATTCCACCGAGCAGGCTGATGCGTTCAAGGCCTCTTTGGTTTATTTCATCATTTACTACATCAATATTTACATTTATTAATGTATTTGTCAAATCTGCAAGTTATTATATTAATTATTATAGACATTACAATGTTATTTAGGCAGGTTTGTGTGAGTTTTTGGAGGATTGGAGAGAATTAATGGGTTCTTAGTTATTTCTTATGGAAAATATTGCTTTGACTTATGAATTTTTCATGTTACGAGCCCAGATCGGGAACAAATTAAATTCATAAGTCGAGGTACAGTGGAGACTCAATACTCGAACGTAATTCTTTCCAAATGGCTGTTTGAATATCAAAAAGTTTGTCTATTGATACCTATAAATCAGGTAATTCGTTTAATCTTAGCAAAACCTCAAGTTTATAAAAATTTCAATGTATCTTTTTTTTTGTACAATTTTGATTTGTACATACCGTAAGTGAAGGCTGGTGATGGATAAATTAGAAGAGGAGGGGAGAAGAGTGGGGAGGAGGAGGGAGGTTGCTGGAGGATGAGTCACCAACATCCATGAAAATGTCTTTGTAAAGTTTCTCCTGGTGGGATTCCAGTGAATCCACTAGTGGAGGGCTGTGGCTCACTAACACTTGCACTCTAACCAGATTCCTTATTTTCACCACTAATAAGCCTCTTTGGTGCCATCATAAGCAGAAGTGTCTCTGGCATTTTGCCTCAGCTAACTGGGGGCACCTGAGGAGGCATTATGCTGATTTTTTTCTCTGGAATGATCACTGTTTCTGTGTCAGAGACCCATTTCTGTGTGTTGAACACATAATAGAGGTGATAATGTCTGGCATGGAGGCATACATTCCTCACTCTTTTTCTCACCCTAAACCTTCTAAACCTTGGTTTAACAGCCTGTTCTCATGCTACACATGATAAAGAGGTTGCCCACAAAAGGTACTTGAGCCTTCCATCTCCTGAATCTCACGCACTTTATATTTCTGCTCGGAATCATGCCAAGTCTGTTTTTCAACTTGCCAAACACTCCTTCATAAATAGAAAATGTCAAAATTTTTCAAACTCAATCTCCCCTCATGACTTCTGGCATCTAGCCAAAAAACATATCCAATAACTTCACTTCTTCATCTTTCCCTCCTTTATTTCATCCTGATGGCACCACTGCCATTTCTTCTGTCTCTAAAGCTGAACTCTTCTCTCAAACCTTTGCTAACAACTCCACCTTTATTTCATCCTGATGGCACCACTGCCATTTCTTCTGTCTATAAAGCTGAACTCTTCTCTCAAACCTTTGCTAACAACTCCACCTTGGATGATTCTGGGCTTGTCCCTTCCTCTCCTTCTCCGTCTGACTATTTCATGCCTTCAATTAAAGTTCTTTGTAACGATGATTTCCATGCCCTCGTTGGCCTAAGCCCTCAGAAGGCTTATGGACCTGATGGGGTCCCTCCTATTGTTCTTAAAAACTTTGCTTCCATGCTTGCACCTTACCAGTCCAAACTCTTTCAAATATGTCTATCTACTTCTACCTTTCCTTCATCCTGGAAGTTTGCCTACATTCAGCCTGTTCCTTAAAAGGATGACTGTTCTAATCCCTCAAACTACTGCCTTATAACTTAGATTTCTTGCTTGTCTAAAGTTTTTAATCTATCTTCAATAGGATGATTCTCAAACATCTGTAACTTCACAATCTTCTGTCTGATTGCCAGTGTGGCTTCCATCAAGGCTGCTCTAGTGGTGATCTGGCTTTCCTTACTGAGTCATGGTCATCCTCTTTTACAGATTTAGTGAAACTTTTGCTATTGCTTTAGACATATCAAAAGCTCTTGATAGAATCTGGCACAAAGCTTTGGTTTCAAAATTGCCCTTATACAATTTCTATTCTTATCTCTGCAACTTTATTTCAAGTTTTGCCTCTAACTATTCTATTGCAGCCATGGTAGATGGCCACTGTTCTTCTCTTAAATCTATTCATTAACAGTGGTTTTCCTCAGAGTCCTGTCACCCACTCTCTTTCTACTATTCATTAATGATCTTAACCAAATTTCTTGCCCTATCTACTCCTAACACTGATGATACCACCCTACACTTTTCCACATCTTTTCAGAGATGACCAACCCTTCAGGAAGTCAACAGATCACACAGGGGCACCATAAAACACCTGACTTCTGATCTTTCTAAGATATCTGATTGGGGCAGAGAAAATTTAGTAGTGTTCAATGCCTCAAAAACTCAGTTCCTCCATCTATCAATTCACCACAACCTTCCAGACAACTATCCCCTCTTTTTCAATAACACTCAGCTGGCCCCATCTTCTACACTGAATATCCTCGGTCTGTCCTTTACTCATAATCTAAATGGGAAACTTCACATCTCATCTCTTGTTAAAAACAGCTTCTATGAAGTTAGGCGTTCTAAGGCGTCTCTGCCAGTTTTTCTCGCCCCTCCAACTGGTAACTTTGTATAAGGGCTTTACCCATCCTTGTATGGAATACTATTTGCATATTTGGGATGGGGGGGTTCCGCTCACACAGTTTTGTTAGATAGGATGGAATCAAAAGCTTTTTGTCTCATAAACTCCCCTCCTCTGACTGAATAGTCTTCAGCCTCTTTCTCACCACTGGAATATTTTGCATCTCTTGCTATCTTTTATCTCTATTTTCATGCCAACTGCTCTTTTGATCTTGCTAACTTTTTTTCTTGTAGCCTCACTGCACAAGGCTTTCTTCTTTCTCTCAACTCTGTTCTGTCCAACTTTCTAAAACAAGAGTTATCCAGTACTCTCAATCATTTATACCTTTCTCTGGGAAACTCTGGAACTCCCTGCCTGCCTCTGTTTTTCCATCTTCCTAGGACTTGACTTCCTTTAAGAGGGAGGTTTCAAGCATTTGTCCCTGACTTTTGGATAACTGTTATTATCTTTAAGGGAACTGGCAATCCAGCGGGCCTTTTTTATTTTCATTTTTTAGTTGCCCTTGGCCAGATTCCTCTCTTGCATAAAAAAAAAATTAGTAAAGCATAACTTTACTTGATCATTTTTAACTTCTCTGAGTGCATCACATCTCTTAATTAAATAATCTTATACATACACAAAAAAATATCCAAATAATGTAAAACAAACACACACTATAAATGCTTGACAAATACCTGGTCAGATCGTGTAGGATATGCAAATGACACATTTCTGAATTCAATGTTGCCCATCAAAGTGTGATAGGGAATTATCTTCCCACCTTTCATTGGTATCGTTGGCTGAAGCTTGACATACTGAGGAAAAGACAGAAAAATAAAAATAGAAATAAAATAAACACTGTTTAGAGAAGCAAAGGCATTATTATGACACAGCTTGTGTTTAAATAAGAACACTTACATAATATGAAATATTATTATCAAACCAACAGAAATAGAATGAAGGTCCAACACAAGGAAGGTGGAAGGATAAGTAAAGGAGTACACGTATGAATGATATGTTATTAGAGAATGAGTTCTTGAATAATAAAGGAGGGAACAAGTGGATGTAGAATACAAAGCAAGGTATTAGGGAGATGAGCAGACAGAACAAAGAGATAACAATATAAATGACCCACTTTCCTGATTGCTGAACATTAATTGAACTTGGTGAATTGTCATAAGAACATAACACATAAAATATGAATAGCTGCAAGAAGTCACTAAGCCTAAATGTGACAGCCAGTATTGTAAAACTTACCTAACAGCATTAACCTACCATTCCAATCAATGAATCCAATCTAACCTTTTAAAGCTTTCCTTGAACTCAGCAGTAACAATATGATCAACTGGCATGGCAATAACAAATTGATTATTGAGTCTATTCTGTTCATCTACCATTTTATTTAGAGATTGTCACCCTTGTTGTATTCCTCACACCACTTCAACACCTTTCTCAGATCTACTATTAATCTATGCCTCTCAAATGATTGTGAATTCAAAAGCATCAATATCTTTTCATAAGGTATATATATATATATATATATATATATATATATATATATATATATATATATATATTCTTTTTATACCATGTGGGTTTTTCACGGAAATTTACGGGCTAAAGGGGATACTTTTTTGGGTACCTCCTATCTCAAAGCCCACCCGCTAGGAAATCATTGCCCCGAGTGAGAAAGCCCAACCTACACTCGGACCGTGGACAGGATTCGAACCCGTGCGCTTGGAGACCCCTCGGATCCCAAAGCACGCATGGTTCCACTGTACCATGGCGGTCCCTTGTATTTTCTAGTCATTTTGTTTCCATGATTATAATTTTTTGTAGGATCAATTAATCCCCTAAAATTATCCTTCAGTTCCAAGTGTCTCCTACCATGGCTTTGAGTAGGAACTGAGCATGACAGGAAGACAGAGGTAATGGAAAGCAAAAAGACAGTTAAGTTAAAAGACTACCAGTCATACCAATGATAGTATGCTTCTATGACAATGGCACACATCTTACCTCAAAGACCCTTGCTCCAGCACTGATGCCCCTCACATATGTGCCAAACATGATGCCCAGCTGGGCTAGGGACTTCTGTATTGTTTGAGCAGCAACCAAAAAGGACATGAGGTCACCAGGCTGCAGCTGACTAGTAGCCATGAGCTGACCTCCACACCATAGACATCCCAAGACTATACCATTCAGGAACAAGTTTGAACCTGCCTGTAACAATGGAAGATGTAATCAAAGTCCAAACTAAACATTTTCTTTTCAACCATCAACATTTTTCTTAAAAACTTGTATATTCAACACCCTCAAAGAGCAATTTGTCTACTTTACATCTGATTAAACACTTCAGTTATTTTTTCATTCATTGCATAGATTTAATATATTCTACAGTAGAACTACCAGCTAAAATAAATAATAACAGCCTAAACCACCAAGAATTTTCCACACATGTTAACTTGTATTGAATAGAGTGAATCTTTAGTAATACAAGCTTGTGTACTCACTAAATTCTATATACAGGCAATCCCCGCTTAACAAAGGGGTTACGTTCCTAAAAACCCTTCGTTAAGCGAATTTTCATTAAGCAAACCAATTATAACAAATTTAACCCCTGACTTGAGCTTCCCTTGAGAGTAAGCAAAGCGAGAGTGCATCATAGTACAGTAAAAGGTTTAATGAAAGTAAAAATTATAAAGTTAAACATTTAAGCAGTTTAATTTAAGACTAAGTCATTATAATGTACACTAATGTATGTATGTAAGTAACTTTATAATGTTGATGATCTTAAATTTATGAAGGGAGGGAGAGTGGAGTGGAAAATACGCTAGCTGGCAACCTGTGGAATGTAAACAAAGGGCGCATCATTGTACCGCATACAAAACTTATATACCACATTTCCACAAGGCTTTCCATTTTATCCATTGCAGAATCATGAGTTCAGATGGTTCTTTTAGCTTGCAAGGAAGATATGATCTCACCAGCCTTCTTAATAGAGTCTGCTGACTTGAAAATGGTAGACAGTAAATGGATGTAGTCAAACCATGGTGGGAAGCAATGCTATTAGTTTTCTCCTCTCTCGTGTCTGTGAATAATATCCAGCTTCACTTCGAGAGTAAGAGGCTTTCCGGTCTTCTTAGCAATGCTAGGTGACATTGCAGGGCATTTTGGTGGCATGTAGAGTGAGGGAAGACGAGCTGCTGCTGACGCTGCTATTGTTTTGAACAAGGGTAGTGAGTGGTGTGCGTGTTGTTCACGAGAGGCGCTGGTGTATTCAAAAGCCTGTCGGCTTGCGTGATATGGCGGGGCTTTCAAACTTGGAAAAAATTACCCGGATAAAATTTCGTTAAAGCGAGTTTGGTGTTCGTTAAACGAGCAGATGGTAGTAAAAGGACACCTTCGTTGTAGCGAAATTTCCTTGTGTGAACCTTCGTTAAGCAGGGGTTGCCTGTATATTCTTTACCCTACTGCATATACAATGATTTTCATGGAATTTTACTCTTATGCCTACAATATCCAGTAAATTGTAAGCAATCTGTTCAGTAATTCTCAATATTCTTTTTCTGAATATACAATACATATCCTCCAGATATTTTTTCTACATGGTGGGTGGATATGCTAAGTCCCAATGAGATGGCTCAACAAGTGAAGAATCAAAAAGCAAACTTAGGAATGACACCATCAGTAAGCTGGCAGATCAAATAAAAAAATAAAAGATTAAATACATAAAAAAAGAAATGTGGAGGGTACATAATTTATCAGGGAGCAGATCAAGAATCACATAGGATTATATCCTAACGATAGATCTATAAAACTAAAAAAAACTTATCAGTATATTCTGGCTAGGCAAGCTGCCATCTAGTCTCAAAGATTGATTAGTACTGACTTAATGTTTCTCTTATAAACAAGATCTCTCAAACCCAAACAAACCTGAAAGATACCAATGCCCATGCCAAGAGCCTCATTTAGCTGCCTTGATTTATCTAATTCTTGAGTGAATAAATTTTTCTCACTGTCTTCCATGGCAAAAGCTCGGACTGTCCGCATGTTAGCCAGGCATTCATCAGCTACTGCAGTGGCACGAGCAACCTGAAACAAAAAAATATATCAGAACTGACAACCTGCTGAAGAAATGAAGAAGGATTTAAAAAACAATATGTCATAAATACCCTTAGAAACAATTTCTTTCTCTATCACTCTGACACCTGCCTGATGCTGAGCTTCCCGCGACAAAGAGCGAAGTAGAGAGCCAAGTGCAGTGCCAACTCCAATAACTACAGGTACAAACACTCCAGTTAGACCAGCCAGCTGGGGTGAGATCATGTACAAGGAGATTCCACACCCAATAATCTGTCAAGAATAAATATATCATTGTCACTGTCAAAACAAAATCCAAAATTTTTTTCATAGTGTTAGATAGGAAATAAAACTTCTAAATAAACATACCAGTAGGATAGTAGCTGGAAGATGTGGAATCTAGAATAATTAATAATATTCTTAAACATCTGGTGATGTAACAACTAAAATTATAATGGACTTGATGAACACAATCATAAATGAAGGTACTGTTCCAAAAATTTGTTCAATGAATGTGTGATGCATTGGAATCATAAAGGCCTAAAATAATTATGACAAATATAAAAGTATCAGAGAGTATAGAAAGCTGTATTCTGAGAGCATAAGGGCTTACAATTGCTGTATTATTTCATATCTAACAGTACTGGAACATAATACTACTCAGTCAAATAAAAAAAAAATTTGTTCCTTTGGTAAAAAGAAAAAATGTCAAACTGGCATGCAATATTACTGAGAAACTTGATCCCTTAAAGTACGGGGAGCTGATTTACTTTCCATCTGTTACAGGAAAAAATCACACTTTTCAAAAATTCAAAAAATATCTTTTCCTTATAAAAGCATATTTCTTTGTGTTATTCTGAGTACAATGATCTAGTTTTCAACATGTTATGACCTACGCGAGCAAAGTTATTGCATATCAAAAAATTCTTCCCAACCCATGGCAGAACCCACCGCTAAGAAATATCCCCCATGTTCCCATAACACAGCGTGCGCACGCTCTCTCTCTCTCCTTTCGGGCATTTGAATTTCATGTAAAAGCAGGAACTTTTGCACTTTCATGTCAATAAAATGCGAACTCAGATACAGGCAACCCCGCTTAACGAAGGGGTTACGTTCCTAAAAAAACCTTCGAATTTTTCGTTAAGTGAAGCAATTATAACAAGTTTAACTCCTGACTTGAGCTTCCATTGAGAGTAAACAAAGCGAGAGTGCATCATACTACAGTAAAAGTTTAATGAAAGTAAAAATTATGAAGATAAACATTTAAGCAGTTTAATTTAAGACTAAGTCATTATAATGTACACTAATGTAGGTATGTAAGTAACTTTATAATGTTGATGATCTTAAATTTATGCAGGGAGGGAGAGTGGAGAGGGAAATACGCTAACTGGCAACCTGTGGAATGTAAACAAAGGGCGCATCATTGTACCACATACAAAACTTGTTTTTTTTTTTTTTTTTTTTTTTACATAGGGAAGAGGGCCAGCCAAGGGCAAAATATAAGAAAGTTAAAAAAAGCCCACTTGAGTGCTGGCTCTCTAAAAAGTGCAAAAAGTGCCAAAACTGTCAGCCAGAATTAGGGGAGCAAATGCCTCGATACCTCCCTCTTAAAAGAAGACAAGTTGTAGGAATTCAGAAATACAGATGCAGGAAGGGAGTTCCAGAGTTTACCAGTGAAAGGGATGAATGATTGAGAGTACTGGTTAACTCTTGCATTAGAGAGGTGGACAGAATAGAGATGAGAGGAAGAAGAAAGCCTTGTGCAGCGAGGCTGCAGAAGAAGGGGAGGCATGCAGTTAGCAAGATCAGTAGAACAGTTACCATGAAAATAGCGATAAAAGATAGAAAGGGATGCAACATTTCGGCGGTGAGAAAGAGACTGAAGACAGTTAGTGAGAGGAGGGGAGTTGATGAGACGAAGAGCTTTCAATTCCACCCTATCAAGCAAAGCTGTGTGACTGGAACCCCCCCAAACATGCGAAGAGTACTCCATACAGGGACGGATAAGGCCCTTATACAGAGTAAGCAGTTGGAGGGGTGAGAAAAACTGGCGGAGATGCCTCAGAACACCTAACTTCATAGAAGCTGTTTTAGCAAGAGATGAGATGTGAAGTTTCCAGTTAAGATTATGAGCAAAGGACAGACCGAGGATATTCATTGTGGAAGAGGGAGACAGTTGAGTGTCATTGAAGAAGAGGGGATAGTTGTCTGGAAGGTTGTGTCGAGTTGATAGATGGAGGAATTGAGTTTTTGAGGCATTGAAAACTACTAGATTTTCTCTGCCCCAATCGGAAATCTTAGAAAGATCGGAAGTCAGGCATTCTGTGGCGTCCCCGCATGATCTGTTGACTTCCTGAAGGGTTAGACGGCTCTGAAAGAACGTGGAAAGATGTAGGGTGGTATCATCACCGTAGGAGTGGATAGGGCAAGAAGTTTGGTTAAGAAGGTCATTAATGAATAATAGAAAGAGTGGGTGACAGGACAGAACCTTGAGGAACACCACTATTAATAGGTTTAGGAGAAGAACAGTAGCCGTCTACCACAGCAGCAATAGAGCGGTCGGAAAGGAAACTTGAGATAAAGTTGCAGAGAGAAGGATAGAAGCTATAGGAGGGCAGTTTTGAAATCAAAGCTTTATGCCAGACTCTATCAAAAGCTTTTGATATGTCTAACACTACAGCAAAAGTTTCACCGAAATCTCTAAAAGAGGATGACCAAGACTCAGTAAGGAAAGCCAGAAGATCACCAGTAGAGCGACCTTGACGGAAGCCATACTGGCGATCAGACAGAAGATTGTGAAGTGACAGATGATTAAGAATCTTCCTATTCAGGATATATTAAAAAAACTTTAGACAAGCAGGAGATTAAAGCTATAGGACGGTAGTTTGAGGTCACCCTTTTTAGGAACAGGCTGAATGTAGGCGAACTTCCAGCAGGAAGGAAAGGTAGAAGTCGATAGACAAAGTTGGAAGAGTTTGGCCAGGCAAGGTGCAAGCATGGAAGCACAGTTTTTGAGAACAATAGGAGGGACCCCATCAGGTCCATAAGCCTTCCGAGGGTTTAGGCCAGCAAGGGCATGGAAAACATCATTACGAAGAATTTTGATTGTAGACATGAAATAGTCAGAGGGAGGAGGAAAGGAAGGGACAAGCCCAGAATCGTCCAAGGTGGAGTTGTGAGCAAAGATTTGAAAAAAGAGTTCAGCTTTAGAGACAGAAGAGATGGCAGTGGTGGATGAAATAAAGGAGGGAAAGATGAAGAAGTGAAGTTGTTTCAGATGTTTTTGGCTAGATGCCAGAAGTCACGAGGAGAGTTTGAGTTTGAAAGATTTTGACATTTTCTATTTATGAAAGAGTGTTTGGCAAGTTGAAGAACAGACTTGGCATGATTCCAGGAAGAGATATAAAGTGCATGAGATTCAGGAGATGGAAGGCTCAAGTACCTTTTGTGGGCAACCCCTCTATCATGTATAGCACGAGAACAGGCTGAGTTAAACTAGGGTTTAGAAGGTATTAGGTTGAGAAAAAGAATGAGGAATGTACGCCTCCATGCCAGACACTAACACCTCTGTTATGCATTCAGCACAAAGAAATGGGTCTCTGACATGGAAGCAGTAATCATTCCAAGGAAAATCAGTATAATACCTCCTCAGGTACCCCCAACTGGCAGAGGCAAAACGCCAGAGGCACCTTCGCTTTCGGGGATCCTGCGGAGGGATTGGAGAAATAGGACAAGATACAGAAATGAGATTGTGATCGGAGGAGCCCAACGGAGATGAAAGGGTGACAGCATAAGCAGAAGGGTTAGAGGTGAGGAAAAGATCAAGAATGTTGGGTGTGTCTCCAAGACAAGTCAGGAATACAAGTAGGGTGTTGCACCAGTTGCTCTAGGTCATGGAGTATAGCAAAGCTGAAGTCTAGTTCACCAGGGTGGTCAGTGAAGGGAGAGGAAAGCCAAAGCTGGTGGTGAACATTGAAATCTCCAAGAATGGAAATCTCAGCAAAAAGGTAGAGGGACAAAATGTGCTCCACTTTAGAAGTTAAGTAGTCGAAGAATTTACTATAGTCAGAAGAGTAAATGGAGAGATAAATAGTACAGATGAATTTAAATTGAGAGTGACTGTTAAGTCGTAGCCAGATGGTGGAAAATTCGGGAGACTCAAGACCGTGGGCACGAGAGCAAGTTAAGTCGTTGCGTACATAGACGCAACATCCAGCTTTGGAATGAAAATGAGAATAGAGAAAGTAGGAGGGAACAGAGAAGGGGCTACTGTCAGTTGCCTCAGACAGCTGTGTTTCGGTGAGGAAAAGAAGATGAGGTTTACTAGAGGAGAGGTGGTGTTCCACAGATTGAAAATTAGATCTAAGACAGCGAATGTTGCAGAAGTTAATGTAGAAAAAGTTGAGGGAGGTGTCAAGGCATTTGTGGTCTTCAACAGGAGAGGTGTCTGACCTGGGGACATTTTTGGTCCCCTCCCCAGAGGGGGACTCCGAGGCGTTGTTTATTTCCGGTCCCATTTTCCTTTTAAATTTTGATTTGGAGTGAAGGGTGTATGTGTGGTAAGTGCATGTAGTTTTGTGTGAAGAAGGAGAGTTGTCTTTAGAGGGTAGGCTGTGACTGCTCCCTTATGTACCACATTTCCACAAGGCTTTCCATTTTATCCATTGCAGAGTCATGAGTTCAGGTGGTTCTTTTAGCTTGCAAGGAATTCAGCCTGTTCCTAAAAAGGGTGACCGTTCTAACCCCTCAAACTACCGTCCTATAGCTTTAATCTCTTATTTGTCTAAAGTTTTTTAATCTATCCTGAATAGGAAGATTTTCAATCATCTGTCACTTCACAATCTTCTGTCTGATCGCCAGTATGGCTTCCGTCAAGGTCGTTCTACTGGTGATCTTCTGGCTTTCCTAACTGAGTCTTGGTCATCCTCTTTTAGAGATTTCAGTGAAACTTTTGCTGTAGCGTTAGACATATCAAAAGCTTTTGATAGAGTCTGGCATAAAGCTTTGATTTCAAAACTGCCCTCCTACAGCTTCTGTCCTTCTCTCTGCAACTTTATCTCATTTTTCCTTTCCGACTGCTCTATTGCTGCTGTGGTAGACGGCCACTATTCTTCTCCTAAATCCATTAATAGTGGTGTTCCTCAAGATTCTGTCCTGTCACCCACTTTCTTTCTATATTCATTAATGACCTTTTTAACCAAAATTTTTGCCCTATCCACTCCTATGTTGATGATACCACCCTACATTTTTCCACGTCCTTTCAGAGATGACCAACCCTTCAGGAAGTCAACAGATCACACAGGGACGTCACAGAATGCCTTACTTCCGATCTTTCTAAGATTTCCGATTAGGGCAGAAAAAAACTAGTAGTTTTCAATGCCTCAAAAACTCAATTCCTCCATCTATCAACTCGACACAACCTTCCAAACAACTATCCCCTCTTCTTCAATGACACTCAACTGTCTCCCTCTTCCACAATGAATATCCTTGGTGTGTCCTTTGCTCATAATCTTAACTGGAAACTTCAAATCTCGTCTCTTGCTAAAACAGCTTCTATGAAGTTAGGTGTTCTGAGGCGTCTCCGCCAGTTTTCCTCACCCCTCCAACTGCTTACTCAGTATAACGGCCTTATCTGTCCCTGTATGGAGTACTCTTAGCATGTTTAGAGGGATTCCAGTCACACAGTTTTACTAGATAGGGTGGAATCAAAAGCTCTTCGTCTCATCAACTCCCCTCCTCTGACTAACTGTCTTCAGCCTCTTTCTCACCGCCGGAATGTTGCATCTCTTTCTATCTTTTATCGCTATTTTCATGCTACCTATTCTACTGATCTTGCTAACTGCATGCCTCCCCTCCTCCTGTGGCCTCGCTGCACAAGGCTTTCTTCTTCCTCTCATCCCTATTTTGTCCAACTCTCTAATGCAAGAGTACTCTCAATCATTCATCCCTCTCACTGGTAAACTCTGGAACTCCCTCCCTGCATCTGTATTTCCAAATTCCTACGACTTGTCTTCTTATAAGAGGGAGGTATTGAGGCACTTTCTCCCTAACTATGGCTGATGCTTTTACACTTTTTAGAGAGCCAGAATTCAAGTGGGCCTTTTCTTTTAATATTTCTTTTTTTTTTTTTTTTGCCCTTGACTGGCGCTTTTCCCTACGTGAAGAAGAAAAAAAAAAAAAAAAAAAAAACACTGACATAGTATCACTTGCAGTACCATTTCCTCCCTCCAGTTCACGGGGCTTGCCAGATGCCACCTCGAAATGGGAAAAGATGACCTATTGTGAGGGAACATATGTCTCAAGGCTCAAGGAGGTGAGCGAGACAAGAGAGTAACAAAATAGAAAAAAAAAATAGAGTAAGAAAATAGAGTAACAAACACTTGAGAGATTTTATGTGAAGCTCAAGATATGACAAAAGCTAACCTACACAAATTCAGAACTCATCTTTGAAAGTCCTAACAATGAATTAATGACAAATGTATGATCACTAAATGAATATCAAGAGACACTGAATTAAGTTTCTAATGTAGGAAGGAAAATGCCTGTTTAAGCTGAAAATCTTCATAAGATAAGGTTAGTATTCAAACATATAGCTGGTCCAATCTGTGAAGAGTTTAGTAGAAAGTGAAAGGTGTATATAATCTATCCTTTCCTTTTCTATTCTTTTTTTTTTTTTAAATGAAGTCCTGTCAATTTGGATGATGATGATGATGATGATGATGATGATGAGAGGAGGAGGAAATGTAAAAATATAACAAATAAATACTGCTTAATCTTTGTGTACTCATAAGCCATCAGTCATGCAACTTTACTTACCTGAGTAACACTTCGCATTCCTTGTGATATGCAAAGTTTAAAAGAACTCTTGAAGTCCTGTACATCTGCAGTTAATCTGAAAAAATGCATATAATGGCTTCAATATATTATATAATAATTGTAAAGGCTGCAAGAACATACGAAAGAGCACACATATGCTTCATGGGACTTCCCCACTACCAAATCCCCAGAAAAATTAAAGATAATAAACAATAGGAGTATCAACAATATACGTCAGTAACTACCTGTTGACTAGTTCACCAGTTTTATGTTGGTCATAAAATGCCATATCTTGCTTGAGGAGTGTGGCAAACAGCTGCTTTCGGAGGTCATCTGCTATCCGCTCTCCCATGCGTGTTAGGAAGGAAATGTAGGAGAGGGTGAAGGCAGCCTGTGGTTACCCATACATTAATTAATCACATGAAATACAATCAGAAAAGCAGGCTATCTTTTGAGCATTTCAGTATTGCTACCTTTCCATAATCAAGGATCACACTAAATAAATTCTAAATACTAATTCTAGGCATACTGTCACAATGAAAATTTAAACATTCTCAGATGTATCTTTTCATGGGACAATTTAAATTGTCAATTTTAATAGTTTGTCTATATCATCTAAGTTTAATCAATTAATCATTGCACACATAAAGACTGGACAATATCAAATTATGAAATGCCATCACCTTATTCAACAATGAACAAAACGTTCTGTCCATCCATTTCTGATACCATTCTCTCTTCAGGAATATCCTCCAAGGGAATGGTCATTAGTTTCTCGACCCTCCTATAATACCATCTCATTCTAAAATGCTCAACAATTTGTTTCCCACCATTCACTTCCATCAACATTCACGTAATAAAAGAATATAGCCAATAATTAAGAATAAACACAGCTACAGCAAAAACATTTCAAATGTTTCCTGTCACTCTCAATTTTTTCATCACAACTTCATTAATTTTCAGTTAATGCTTTTCATGTTTCTAATACAAGTACTAATTTCTAGTAACATATTACATGTATGTATGCACAGACAACATCTGTTATTTCTATACGATTCTACAAATATAATGATTCATAAATAATAGCTCTATTTTTATTTTTTAATAAAATGTCACCTTATACTTGAAAAAATATATTTCGGTTTCACCTACATACTCACTTAATTTCATTTACTCACCTGAATGAAATAATATTTTACTAGTTTAAGCACAGGGACAGCAATTTCCTGGGGAAAACTCCTGCTTTCCCTTGCTGTCTCACTGGTAAACCTGGCCACCACATTCACCACCTCTCCCAGCAAGATTGGTACTTGAATGTTTGCCAAAGAGACAACTAGAGCACTCTGAAAAGACACATTTACTCTGGGATGGTCAAATGTCAAAAATCTTTATTTACAAAAATACTGCAAGTTTTCTTTTTTATAAAATAAATACAGGCAACCCCTGCTTAAAGAAGGGGTCATGTTCCTAAAAAAACCTTCGTTAAGCGAATTTTCGTTAAGTGAACCAATTATAACAAGTTTAATCCCTGACTTGAGCTTCCATTGAGAGTAAACAAAGCGAGAGTGCATCATACTACAGTAAAAGGTTTAATGAAAATAAAAATTATGAAGTTAAACATTTAAGCAGTTTAAATTTAAGACTAAATCATTATCATGTACACTAATGTATGTATGTAACTTTATAATGTTGATGATCTTAAATTTATGAAGGGAGGGAGAGTGGAGTGGGAAATACGCTAGCTGACAACCTGTGGAATGTAAACAAAGGGCGCATCATTGTAAGGCATACAAAACTTATGTACTACATTTCCACAAGGCTTTCCATTTTATCCATTGCAGAGTCACGATTTCAGGTGGTTCTTTTAGCTTGCAAGGAAGATATGATCTCACCAGCCTTCTTAATAGAGTCTGCTGACTTGAAAATGGTAGACAGTAAATGGATGGAGTCAAACCATGGTGGGAAGCAATGCTATTAGTTTTCTCCTCTCTCGTGTCTGTGAATAACATCCAGCTTCACTTCGAGAGTAAGAGACTTCCTGGTCTTTTTAACAACGCTAGGCGACATTGCAGGGCGTTTTGGTGGCATGTAGAGTGAAGGAAGACAAGCTGCTGCTGACGCTGTTATTGTTTTGAACTAGGGGGAATGAGTGATGCACGTTTTGTCCACGAGAGGTACTGGTGTATTCAAAAGCCTGTTGGATTGCATGATATGGCGGGGCTTTCAAACTTGGAAAAAATTACCTGGATAAAATTTGTGTGAACCTTCGTTAAGCAGGGGTTGGCTGTACTAATAAATACACAATAATACTACGTAGATCTTAAGTTGGAAAACTAGAGTTGAAACACTAATACTTCTCACTATACCATCTTTTACCTGCTCAATGTCTGTCTAATACTATAATAGAAGTTTAACCCCTTCAACATGATGACATGTATTTTGCTTCATTGGAGCATTCATGACATAACTGATGATGTATATATTGCGTCATGACTGTTTTCAGCTATGATGGTGAGTTTCTTTTTCCTGGAAACCTTTCAGAATGTAGGTGGTATATGATATCATGACTTATTTGATTTGCATTATTATAACAAAGATGTATGATTCGCTTATACCGGGATAAGTACCAATACGCTCTGCTAGAAATAATTATATTATATTTATTGATTTTTTTTTATGGTGCCAATAGATTAGTTTATAATAAAAAAAGAAAATTTTCTCTTGCTTATCATTTTCAGAAAATGGCAAAGAGAAGGTAAAATATAATCTTTTCTCTAAAATTTTCATGGGTTTATTTCTCAATTTACATACCTTTATGAAAAATCACTTACTATCATCATTAGTTCCAGAGAGAGAGAGAGAGAGAGAGAGAGAGAGAGAGAGAGAGAGAGAGAGAGAGAGAGAGAGAGAGAGAGAGAGAGAGAGAGAGAGAGAGAGAGAGACCTCTGAACCAGGTATCTCCCCACCCCCACCCAGCCCAGATATTTCTGAAAGCCGTTTTCTATTGCTTGGAGTAAAGAGGTTAACCTCCTTTAACAAGTCATCTCTGCATGAAATTACAAACTAAAAACTAACTGTTCATATCAATTAGAATCAAACTGAGTAACAAATAAAATTAGATTGGTAAATGTGGAAAATGGGTGTACATTTTCAGAAGCTGTTTCTCCATTGCTTTGCATTTTCTTGCTGGCTTTGAATCACAAAAACTTGCTTCTATTTATATTCAAATCATATAACTAATTTAAAGTAAAAACTTCCATTTCACCCTACACAACCAGTGCATGGTAGCTTGCCTCATCACTTCATTCCTCTTATACTGCAGCAATTTATAATCAATGAATTCAGGGCTAAGCAAAGTAACCATCAGGTATCACATAACCTTTCATCTTACAATGAACTATCCTCACACACATATATTTCTGTAAGCAAATGTACATAACACAGTAAAGTCGTAGAACCAACTGATTTGTTAAAGCAAGTTGTTGCTGTATCATAGATTGGTAATGATATCAAATACTTGTAATTTGAATGCATGAAACTGCACCATTTTATGAATTTTCATGAAAATTAGATATATTAAAATATTTTGTGATAGCTGCATATATTAGCATTGGTAAATCCATGTTTATTCTTATATCTATGTATATCTAGATGATTAAGCGGATCCCTCAAAACATCTGTTTCAGAGAATACTGCCATGATACTCTAATTTTTTTTTTATTTACTTTAGGTTTTCCACATAAAACTTTGATGTTACAATGACATATTTATAAACTGTGGAGGGATGGATGTCATGAGAGACATACAAATATGCTTGACATGTCCATTTTATGCTGTTCATATTTCTCAGCTAATTAATTACAATGCCTAAAATTACATACAGCAACCCCCCCATAAGTCAGATTAATTGGGGAGAAGACCAATCCAAGTTATCCAAAAGTCAGAATTAGCCAATGATTTATTTATTTATTCATTTTTTTAACAAATTGCATGCCCATTACCACTAACAGTTGATATGGTCAGTGTAATGTATTATATCTAGATACTACATACATGGTGCGTGCCCACACATACACACACAGCACACACTCACTCACACATACACACACACACACACACACACACACACACACACACACACACACACACACACACACACACACATATATATATACACACATAGATAGAATTTTCATAGAGACATATAATTTGCTAAGGAATATTGGAATAGCGTTTCACTACATGGAGAAAGAAATGATGAAGAAATTGATAAGTACTATAATAATTGGAATATGCAGGAGTTGTGTGGACACCCCATAAAAAGAAATACATAAGGAAGTTGGAGAGACTACAAAAAATGACTACAAAAAAAATTCCAGAACTTGAAGGGATGACATATGAGGAGACTAAAGGCTATGGATCTACCAACCCTGGAACAGAGAAGGGAGAGAGGAGATCCGATACAAGTTTATAAATTGATGAATGGAATGGATCAAGTGGATAATGACAAACTGATCCTGAGAGAGGAATATGACATTCAAAGCACAAGATCGCATAGTAAAAAATTGAGGAAGGGAAGATGTCTGAGAGATGTTAAAAAATATAGTTTCCTGCAAAGATGTGTTGAGACGTGGAACAATTTGAGTGAAGAAGTGGTGTCAGCAACGAGTGTGCATAGCTTTAAAGAAAAGTTGGATAAGTGTAGATATGGAGACGGGGCCACACGAGCGTCAAGCCCAGGCCCTATAAAACTACAACTAGGTAAATACAACTAGGTAAATACACACACACACACACACACACACACACACACACACACACACACACACACACACACACACACACACACACACACACACATGCATTGAAAACATATGTGAGCAATAGTTGAGCTAGACACTGTTTTGTGGTTGCTAAGTCAAATGTGTAAATAGTGATCTTTGTGCTGGCAGTGCCATGGAACATATGCCCATTTCACATTTCTAACAGCTCAGATAACTTCTAAAATGATGCGGATGATGTAAGAGCTATCAGGGGTAAGTTAGCCAGTATATAAGCATAATGGCTTAAAAATATTCAGTCAGAGAGCAAAAAAATGCCTACCAGTGCACTTGGGTTAGAATGTATAAAAAAAAATCCTGAAAGTGTCTGACTTGTATGATATTTGTCTTATTCAGGTCCAACTTAAGTGGGTTTTACTGTAAATTAAAATAAAAAAAAACTGTTGTGCAATCCTTTTGCATACATAAAATTGACTTGGTCATTCATGGTTATCAGGAGGAGGCAGGAAAGAGACAGGAAGATCTTCATGGAGGCAGTAGGGTCATGGATAGGAGGTGGAGAGGGTCACAATTTGAAGATTTTCAACAGGCTGAAAAGTTACGCAGCTCGATTGTTGTCAAATTGGGTCATGGTAGGGAGGCATGGGTGGCACATAACAGAGTTTCAAGTGGCGTACAAGGAGCGGTAAGATCATGAAGATGAGGCAATTTGTTTATCGGTTCTATATATTCTATTCATTCATTGATTTCATTTAAATTTTTTTCTTATCTATCTATTTTTCTTTCATTTTTATTTATTTATTTTATTTCATGTAGAGTGAACCCTCAGACTTTGAACATAATTCATTCCAGAAGGCTGTTCCATGTCTGAATAGTATGAGATCCAAAACCGTTTTCTCCATTGGAAACAATGGAAATCATTTTAATCCGTTCCAAGATGTCAGATTTTTACTAAGTAAATAAGAATTCAATCAATCAATCATGGGGAGCATACACCATGGGGTGCACTGCCTCGCCTGCCTTATGGCACCACTCCAGGTGGTCATGCCTCGCAAGTCTCCATGCAGGCTCCCTTCCCGTGCCAAGTAACTCCCAGCAAGAGGCATCCACTTGCCACAGTCATGAGTTCTGTGGATGTCCACTAGGCCTCCTCCATGCTGGGTTATCCATTTCGGAGACAACCTGATATGCAGGATCGGCTTCCAGATAGCGTGCCACATGCCCATATAGTCGCAGTTGGTGTTGACAGACTATGCAGGTAATCGGCCTCTTATGGAGCAATTGCTGATTTGACACAAAGTCACACCAGTGGTACCCCATGATCCTGCGAAGGCATCTAGTACCAAAGACATCAATTCACCTCTTCAGATCAGTGTTCAGCATCCATGCCTCACAACTGTAGAGTAAGACAGGTATCACTAGTGACTTGAAGATCTGAATCTTCGTCTATCTGCACAGGTACCGACAGCGGCAAATAGGTGAGTCCATAATGCCATGGGTCAGGCATATCTGCCGTAAAACTTCCTGGCTTGACACACCATTGTTATGCACTACACTACACTACCAAGGTACGTACGTGAAATTTTCCGAAATCTCAATGTCCTCGCCACACGCATGGACAGACTGTACTGTTTCATATAGTAAGCCTCCAAACACCTGAACCTTGGTCTTGGGACAGGAAACCTGGAGTACTAGGGGCTTTGCCTCCTCATGCAGTGCCTCTAGAGCCATTACCAGAACCTCCACTCACTCAGTTAAGATTACTGCATCATCGGCAAAAACAAGATCTGTAAACTCAGTACTGCCAACAGATGCTCCACAACTCCTACAACTCTGCCTAGTACCCAGTTCATGCAAATGTTGAAAAGTGATGGAGCAAGCACACATCCCTGCCTCACTTCCATATTCACAGGGAAGAAGCTGGGCACACCCCCTCCACACTTCATAGCACTCATAGTCCCAGAGTAGAGGCCAGTTAATAGAACAATAATCCTTGCAGGAATCCCACGAAGACGCAGAAGATCCCAGAGTGTCTCTCGATGCACTGAATCAAACGCCTTGAGATTGACAAAGGCTGCAAGCATCCCTTGTCAAAACTCACGTCGGCGATCCACTAGTACGTGAAGCACTAGGATCAGGTCAGTTGTTGACTTACTGGGTGTGAACCCAGTCTGTTCAGATCTCTGGTGTTTGTTTCAGCAGGTGACTGCAGATACACATCAACACCAAATGGGCAAGCACCTTGCCTGGTATGCTAAGCAGTGTTATACAGCAGTAGTTGTTGAGGTCCTGATAGTCCCCTCTCCCTTCCAGATAGGGATGACCAATCCCTTTTTCCAGTCAGGGGGAATAGTATCTGAATGCTATACAGCAATCAAGACAGAATGCAACCCACAAATTATGGCCTCACCCCTCGCTTTGAGCAGCTCTGCACTGATGTTACAGATGCCAGCTGCCTTTCCACCCCTCCACTTTGCCACAGCCTCTTTGACATCATTAATAGAGGGTGTAGTTTTGCCAATGGATGGATCAGCATCCAGCATCTGTAACCCTGCAGTTTGGAGCTGTCCGCTTGGAGGATCCACAGTGAACAGCTGCTCAAAGTACTCAGCCCAATGTGCCATTTGCCCATCTGCATCCGATACAAGGTGACCATCTGCTGTTCAGATAGCGCTCGCCTAAGATGTAGACTTGGAGCGGAGTTTCTTCAGGGCTCGATAGGCAGGTCAGAGGTCATTAGCATTTAAATGACAATCTACATCCTCAGCAAGACCCCTGACATACCTCTCCTTGTCTCTCCTAAGGAGAAGTCTAGTCCTATGTAATGGAGCCCTGTACTGGTCATAGTTTCCAGCAAGTCTGGCAGTGCAACTCTCCTCAATACTGTCCAGTGTCTCTACTGAGGCAAAACCACTCCATGACCTTGGGTGTTCCCCAACGCATTCCTTGGCAGCCTCAATAATCTCACATTTGAAGGTATCCCATAGTTCTACCTCGATGGCGTTGAGCATTCCAAACCGATTGGAGACTGTCACTGCATACTCCTGGGCACATGTCAAGTCCTTCAGTTTCTCAAGGTGAAACACAGTCTGGTCACATCTTGGAGGTTTTCTGGACTTGACATGCAGCTTGAGTGCAGCAACAAGAGGCCTGTGATCAGATGCAAAGAACTCGGAACTCAGAAAAATTCTGCAGTTCTTAAGGATCCTTCAACGAGTACTAACAAGGATATGGTCGATCTCCTTTGCTACCCCTCCAGCATTGCTATACCAAGTCCAGCAGTGGATTGCTGGTCTCTGATACCAAGAACCTGCAATTCTCAACCTTCTGGATCTTGCAAGATTCAAAAGGAAAGAGCTGTTATCATTCCTGGTACCAGAGCCATGGGGACCAACACATAACTCGTAGCCAGCTCTCTCAGTGCCAGTGACAGCATTAAAGTCACCCAAGACAATAAGTGCATCAGGACAGGGACACTGATCCAGTACAGTGTCAAGTTTGGCATAGAATGTCTCCTTCTCTTCAGTTTCACACACCTCGGTAGGAGCGTATACTGCATCAACAGACATGAAGCCTAGACTGTGCTTCAGCCTTAGTCGCATTATATGCTCATCAACCGAAGTAACCTCTACAACAGACAGCTGCAGTCTGCTGGAGACGCCCATGGTTACCCCCTTGACATAATAACCATTGCTCATGCCAGACCAATAGTAAGTAAAACCCTTGCTACTGGTCTTGCTACTGCCAGGCCTCCTTGTCTCAGAGTCCTATCATATCCACCCTCAGCCTACTGAGCTCATCTGATAGATGAGACACTCATTGATCCTCTGAGAGGCTCAGGACATTATAGAAGCCTACATGTAGAACCCTCCGAAGGTTTACCCCAGGAATGGTCTGACAGGCAAGCACCACGTCTGCAACCCTACTGGCACCCCCAAAGTTAAAAATAGGGTGAGGGGATCCTCCCATCCCTCTCAAGACACAGGGATCTTGCAAGCTTTCCCCTGCATCCATCATACGAGTAGGCAGGCCCCTCTGGTGCCTTGGCACTTGAGGGGTTTGCACAGTCGGACCCCCCAGCAGAACCGGATTGGGATCATGGCTAGAGGCTCCGCCGTGCTTAAAGCCTCGACCTTGACCTCTACCTCTAACTCTGGTAGTGGCTGTGGACTTTTTCACAAGGAAGGGTTACAAGCCCCACCCTAACCAGCAAGGTCAGCTTTGAGCAGGGACACTGGTATCCCTGAGGGTAAAAACCTTGGCTGCCCAACAAAGGACAGAAAGGGAGGCAAAGACAGCAGAAACAAAAGGGGACTGAGCTATGGGAGGTAGAGGGCACTCAATCCTCACTTGGACAGAATCCATCTTTTGGTGGCAAGCTTCATGAAACATGTAGATGATGGTGTGGGAGGGCAAGGGAGACTTGGCATTATGTATGTACTAATATAGTTGGTTATTTCATGTTAATCTTTGCATTTGAGGCTACACCTCAATACAACCTCAATGAAAACTTTGTTTTGTTTCATGTCTGTTACACCTTGTCAATACAGTAGTTGAGAAATATTTTTGTTAGTTACAAGATCATTGCACTTATATGAAATATTACTCAACTATCCTACCTGGTTAAGTGACTTTAGTCAAATGAAAAACTGGTCAAATGTCCTGACCCCAGCTGCGAATAAGAGCAAGATGACAACTAGGGAACCGATGTTTACTTCCTGCTGATGGTGCTAGCATCACCCTGATTCGGCAGGATTCAGCTGCCTTAGAGTTTTTCAAAGTCCAAATTTTGTCTGCCCTCCAAGGGTAAAATTTATTGAAATTTTTGGTTTGAAGTCTAAATTGTTCAAATTCCTGGGTGTTTGAAGTCTGACAGTCCACTGTATTTTCTATTCATTTATTCTTATTGATTTTTATTTATCTATTTACTTATTTATCAATTTAGGTTCCTATCTACTTACATATTTATCCATTCATTATTATCCATCCATTTATTTTATATTAATGCACTTTATTCATAACATTCACTCTTCTCATAACGCTGCATGGCACAGGACTTGATTTGTTGTTCATGGTAGTAGCACGATCTTCTCCAAAGCAGGTGCGAGATGTGAATAATGGCTGTTACCAGATTCTGCTCTTATAAATACAAGTCTAACAGGATGCCAAAGAGTCCTTCAGCTCAGGGAAGGCCAAGATTGCCAGAGGAGCATTCAAAGAAGGCTCAATGTATGGCAACATCACTTTAAATGTATTGAAAGGAGGCACAGTGGAGGCCTATTGATCACCCCTAGGGTGGTGGTGAGGACATTGTGGTAGCCCACAAAATGTCAAAAATTCAAGGAAAAATAGATATCATAGTGCAAGCCAGCAGTCCCACTAAAATAAATTTTTTCCATTTTCCACATGACCTCAACATGTTTTATCCATTTTTGTGGTGCAGCAAAGGCACACAACAGTTGTCATCCAATAGAATGGGGGCATTAAGGTTCATATGTTGTTGACAGAAGTAAGGAAGCATTTTTTACACTACCACCACATCGTACAACATGATCTTCATCTTTGCTGGTGCCTTGAGGAATTATTGTAACTTTAGAAACATTCTTGACATTTCACAGAAACAGAAGTAATGAGTTGACAGGAGAAACAATCAATGCAAATTTCAAAACAGCTTATGATAAATGAAAATGGGTAAACAAAATAAATAAATAATACATACAGTGGTACCTCGAGATAACGGACACTTCAGGGGTGAGGGGCTGTCCATTACTAAGACCAGTTTGTCTACGAGACCCTTAACCCCAGTGATTTCCCTTTTTCAGTAATACATTCTCTTTTGATAATGGAAAAATATTTTACACATTTAAACAACCTTATTCTATGCTCAATGTTGAAATAAAAAAGTGAATTATTATTTAAGAAGTGTACAATAACAAATATTTGTCTTACCAAAAATAGATGAATTAAAAATACAGTGTTCCATTTGGTGTAATGGCCGATTCCCATGTAGTTCATTGGCATCCTTAATAAGCATTTAATGACTGCCTGAAAGACTTTGCTGAGGTGATGAAGGCAAGGGATTGTCAGGGTCAAAGTAGACTACCTCTACACTATTGCAACCTTTCCATAGATCAAGGACTTGCCTTCTTTCTCTAACCCACCTCCACCTTCTTACCCTCTGTTTCTGCCTTTCTTTCTCTCTCTTTTTTCTATATAAATTGGTGTGTATTCGAAATCCTTCTAACTTTTGTTCTGCATTGCCACTGAGGTAAAAATTAAGGCATGTTCTCTAGACAAAAGTGTTCCCCCATCCTAAAGGTGGCATCTTAGCAGGGAAGTGCAAATCTGCCAAGTGCCAATATCTTGCAGGCTTCAGGATATGAGCTATGTTATGGAACTAATGAAATTCGTAACCCAAGACACATATTGAATTTTTGAGAGATAATAAAGATGCTATAAAAAATACAGATTTCTGACAGAAAGAAAGGTGTCTCAAATATAACATCAGATTTTCAACTGAAAGGGAACTTGGAGAAAATAACAACTCATGTAGAAGTGTAAGTTTGCTAAAAATTCAGGTAGTCAGCTAGAAATTGAGAGCTTAGCACTCTGTTCAATGTCCTTGAACCAAGTTCCTCCCTACTATCACCCAACAACAACACCTGGTGAATGGTGTAACTTCCATCCCTTCTATTCAATTTATTCTAAGGGACTTACTACTACAGCTGCCAAGAAGTGATGCAGTTGAGGCTTTAGTAAGTGCCAGAAAGCAAGCCAGTCAAAAGGAGGATCTTTTGTGTCCTTACTGTCCTCAGCTCCCAGCCTTCGATCATATATTTCTTTGGCTGGTTTGTGGGCCTTACACTCACTGAAGACTGGAGTAGTCAAAGCCTGTAAGAATTAAATAATGGTTTACATAGTAATCAAAAAGATATGACTGAATCTCATTCACTGACACTGATCATGTGACATTAGAGATGCAAATGCAGGAGGACGATGAGATAAGATACAGAAAGGACTATAAAGGAGAGAGATTAAATTATGCAAGAGCAGATTTTGAAAAACTAAGGAGTTATTTTGCTGATATTGAGTGGAGTAATATTATGTGCAGGAAGACTGTACAAGAGAAATATGACATAATCTTACAGGAATACAATGAAGGAGTAAAAAAGTTTGTTCCTGTTTATAGAGTTCAGAAAAAAATACATACATGGTACAATGCTAGATGCTTACAAGCAAAAACGGCAAAGGATAAAGCATGGAAGAAACTTTAAAAGCAGGGAAATGACTATAATAATTGGCAGTACAAAGATACTAGAAATGAATATATTAGAGTAAGGAGAGAGGAAGAAAGTAAGTTTGAGAAGGATATAGTGGATAAAAGCAAGGATGAACCCAAACTTTTCTACAAGTTTATACATGGCAAAACAAAGAATAAGGAAACAATTGAAAAAATAATTAAAGAAGGAAAGACATACCAAACAGAGAACGAAATGTGTGAAATAATGAATGAGAGCTTCAAAACGGTATTCACTGAAGATGACTTCACAGAACCTAATAGGACATTGAATTGCCAAAGGATTACAGGAAATTACAGTTCATAAAGAGGATATTGGAAGATAACTGGACAAGTTGGAAGTCAGCAAAGCAATGGGACCAGATGATCTATCAGGCTGGGTGTTAAAAGAATGTAAATAGTAATTACAGGAGCCAATTTGGGAAATAATTAAAAGTTCAATAAATGAAGGGAAAGTTCCACTAGAGTGGAAGAAAGCCAATGTAATACCGATATTTAAAGGAGGAAAGGCAACTGAACCACTGAACTACAGACCAGTGTCACTTACAAGTGTTGTAGGGAAGTTATGTGAAATAATTATCAAAGTAAAATGGGTTAAATTTCTAGAAGAGGAGCAAGTCATATCGAACAGACAATTTGGGTTCAGGACAGGGTGGCCATGTGTATCAAACTTATTAAGCTTCTACTCCAGGGTTATTGCAGGACTTGAAAGCAGAGATTTTTTTTTTTTTTTTACGTAGGGAAGAGGGCCAGCCAAGGGCAAAAAAAAGAAAGTTAGAAAAAAGCCCACTTGAGCGCTGGCTCTCCAAAGAGTACAAAAAGTGCCAAAACCGTCAGCCAGAATTATGGGAGCAAATGCCTCGACACCTCCCTCTTAAAAGAAGACAAGTTGTAGGAATTCAGGAATACAGATGCAGGGAGGGAGTTCCAGAGTTTACCAGTGAAAGGGATGAATGATTGAGCGTACTGGTTAACTCTTGCATTAGAGAGTTGGACAGAATAGGGATGAGAGGAAGAAGAAAGCCTTGTGCAGCGTGGCCGCAGGAGGAGGGGAGGCATGCAGTTAGCAAGATCAGTAGAACAGTTACCATGAAAATAGCGATAAAATATAGAACGGGATGCAACTTTTCGGCGGTGAGAAAGAGACTGAAGACAGTTAGTCAGAGGAGGGGAGTGGATGAGACGAAGAGCTTTCGATTCCACCCTATCAAGCAAAGCTGTGTGACTGGAACCCCCCCCCAAACATGCGAAGAGTACTCCATACAGGGACAGATAAGGCCCTTATACAGAGTAAGCAGTTGGAGGGGCGAGAAAAACTGTCAGAGACACCTCAGAACACCTAATTTCATAGAAGCTGTTTTAGCAAGAGATGAGATGTGAAGTTTCCAGTTAAGATTATGAGCAAAGGACAGACCGAGGATATTCATTGTGGAACAGGGAGACAGTTGAGTGTCACTGAAGAAGAGGGGATAGTTGTCTGGAAGGTTGTGTCGAGTTGATAGATGGAGGAATTGAGTTTTTGAGGCATTGAAAACTAGATTTTCTCTGCCCCAATCGGAAATTTTAGAAAGATCGGAAGGCAGGCGTTCCGTGGCGTCCCCGCATGATCAGTTAATTTCCTGAAGGGTTGGATGTCTCTGAAAGAACGTGGAAAGATGTAGGATGGTATCATCAGCGTAGAAGTGGATAGGGCAAGAAGTTTGGTTAAGAACGTCATTAATGAATAATAGAAAGAGAGTGGGTGACAGGACAGAACCCTGAGGAACACCACTATTAATAGGTTTAGGAGAAGAACAGTAGCTGTCTACCACAGCAGTAATAGAGCGGTCGGAAAGGAAACAGGAGACAAAGTTGCAGAGAGAAGGATAGAAGCCGTAAGAGGGCAGTTTTGAAATCAAAGCTTTATGCCAAACTCTATCAAAAGCTTTTGATATGTCTAACGCAACAGCAAAAGTTTCACCGAAATCTCCAAAAGAGGATGACCAAGACTCAGTAAGGAAAGTCAGAAGATCACCAGTAAAGCGACCTTGACGGAAGCCATACTGGCGATCAGACAGAAGATTGTGAAGTGACAGATGTTTGAGAATCTTCCTATTCAGGATAGATTCAAAAACTTTAGACAAGCAGGACATTAAAGCTATAGGACGGTAGTTAGAGGGGTTAGAACGGTCACCCTTTTTAGGAACAGGCTGAATGTAGGCGAACTTCCAGCAGGAAGGAAAGGTAGAAGTCGATAGACAAAGTTGGAAGAGTTTGGCCAGGCAAGGTGCAAGCACAGAAGCACAGTTTTTGAGAACAATAGGAGGGACCCCATCAGGTCCATAAGCCTTCCGAGGGTTTAGGCCAGCAAGGGCATGGAAAACATCATTACGAAGAATTTTGATTGTAGACATGAAATAGTCAGAGGGAGGAGGAGAGGGAGGGACAAGGGATGGATGGGTAGACACAGTATACCTGGACATTAAAAAGGCATTTGATAAAGTCCCTCATGGAAGACTTCTTTGGAAACTAGAGAACATAGGAGGACTGCATGGAACCTTGCTCGAATGGACAAGAGATTATTTACTCATCTTAGAGTAAAGTAACTAGCGGGGTGCCACAAGGGTCAGTGTTAGCCACCATTATGTTTCAAGTTTATGTAAACGATATTCACATTGGAGTAAACAGCTATATGAATTTATTCGCTGATGATGCAAAGTTGCTAAAAGTTATCAAAACCAGAGAGGACTGTATACTGCTACAGGAAGATTTACATAAGATCTATGAATGGAGCAAGAAGTGGAATTTGGAGTTTAATGCCAAGAAATGTCACATAATGGAACTAGGAAAGAGTATGAGAAGACCAGTATGGAATTGATGGGAGAGGAGCAAATAACGAAGACTAAAGAGGAAAAAGATCTTGGAGTGATCATACAAGAAAATGTGAGCCCTGATAAACACATAGATAAGATATTTGGACTATCATATAGGATGTTGACTAATATAAGAGTGGCATTTCATTACATGGATAAAGAAAGATATGATGAAAAAAATCATCACAAGCATGATACGCCCAAGGCTGGAATATGCAGCACTAGTATGGTCTCTTGAGTTCTAAAAAAGATATAAGAAAACTGGAAAGGATACAGAAGATTGCTACAAAGATGGTGCCGGAATTAAAGGACCTCACATATGAAGAACGACTGAAGGATATGGGACTGCCAACCTTACAAGATAGAAGAGAATAAGGGGACCTAATAACAATGTATAAGATAGTAAATGATATTGAAAAGATAGACAAAGAAGAAGATGGAAGGACAAGAGGACATGAAAAGATCAGGATGAGGCAGTATGTGAAGGATGTTGGAAAATACAGTTTTCCACACAGAACGGTGGAAAAGTGGAATGCATTGAGTGATGAAGTTGTTACAGCACATAATGTGCATAGCTTTAAAGAAAAATTGGATAAATGGAGACATGGCGACAGGACACTCGAACTCTGTACAATACAACTAGGTAAATACACATACAAGAGATTAAGTAAATGTCTCGGTGTCATAAAGAAACATGGTTTCCTATATTGATACACTGACCTCTAGAATAGTTTATGTGACAAGGTGGTTACAACTGTTAGTGTGAGAAAATTTAAGGAAAAATTGGACAAATGCATAGATTTGTAGAGAGGACAAAATAAATGAGTTTTAGTGCAGACCCTGAATACAACATTAACACACACACACCTGAGTGCACTGTCTTTATCATCTGATCTAGGCATGCTGTAATGATTTTGAATGTTCTATGTATGTAGTACAACATATTAAAAAAAAAAATCAGCTCTCCAAGTTTGTTTTGTGAGGTTTTTAAACCAAAATACTTACCAAAGGTGAATTCATATAATAAAAGTTAGCAGTAAGATAATCTATTTATCAATAAAGCAGTAGCAACTATAACTCTTTAATTAATAGATTACACTTACAGGTTAGCAAAGGTAACTAATATAGAGAAACTGGAGGAGATAAAAAAAAAATAGTGACAAAATGACACAAAGTATAAGATAGACATCCTTTAAAAGAAAAGTTTCAATTGTCTGGAATTAAATAAAAAAGAGGAAAATAATATTCAAAGGAATAGATGATGTGAACATTGAAGAGAGGATATCATTATCTGGTGAGGGAGAATGGAGGAATATGATCCATTACCTTTATAGTGAAAAAGCATCCTGTCCCAATGGATACTCTGAGGAGGAGAGACACACCTCCACCAGGCAATCCACTGCCCCTTACTGTTTGTGCTGCCTCACTCACGGACTGAAAGAAGCCATGAGAAAAATTTCATTAACATGCAATGTTAAATTTGAATATGGAGATATTCTGCCATGATAAAAATAAATAAATTTTATACATACATACATACATACGTACATACATACATACATACATACATACATACATACATATATATATATATATATATATATATATATATATATATATATATATATATATATATATATATATATATATATATATATATATATGCACAAACACACACACACACACAAATGAAACACACACACACACAGATAGATAAAACAATAGACAGAAAGATAGTTAGATAAATACTTTACTGACCACAAACCTGATTGAATACATAAGATGCATAAATAAATTAATAAATTATCCAATTATATACATAACTTCGGTTAAAAGAAAGCTTTAATAAATGTGTGAACAAAAGATTAAAATATTACAAATTTGTTTTAAATGTAAGATAGCAAATAACTTACCATTCTAAACTGAATTCAGTCTTATCACTTACCAAGCTTGAACACTTCAGTAGTTTACTCTTAGCCTCAGTCACTCTCAGCATCCTCCTTTCACATACAATTACAAACTCCTTTCCTACCAGTCTCAATTTTTCTTGAAAACTTCCAGTGTAGGATCAAATTTGCTAATAACAGCTGCTCTATTTAGATTTGACTCTACACTCAACATTCACTTCATTGCAAACATCCATACTGTATACACAAACAATAACAACAAAAGACATTATACGCATTCTTGATGCAGCCCTATTCAAACATTAAATCATTCATGCACGCTACTTCTCATTCTAAGACATGATCTACTATTTACATTAAAAATATTTCACTCATTCAAACGATGCACATACCATTTAAATTTATTACAACAAGTCCACAACACTTCTTTACCTATCAATTCCAAAAGACAATACCTGTAAATCTATAAATGCAGGAGGCATTTTTACTTTAGGAAATAAAAAGGATTATTGACTACCTTCTTTTTATATCTAAACCATTTGCTTAATTACCAAGTTTTTGTTATGTAATCACTTACTCCATCATCTGTTCTACTTACTAAGTTTCTAAAGTTCCCAACTCTTCCTTGTCTCAGAGGAAAACGAACACACATTTTTGATGATCTGACAAGAGACAACCTGAAAATAAATATCACAATGTCATACCTTGCTTTGAATAATGAAAGTAAAGACAAACTGACCTGAGAGAAGGATAAGTTGTCTAAAAGAGATTTTTGCCAAAAATTAAATATCTGTCAGGAGATTCACTTTAACACAATTTCAGGACCAAACTGGAGAGAGAGAGAGAGAGAGAGAGAGAGAGAGAGAGAGAGAGAGAGAGAGAGAGAGAGAGAGAGAGAGAGAGAAAAAAATCACTGATGTCCATTCAAAAGCAAAAACAGAACTACAATACTCATGACAAATCATACAAGATTACAAAATAAATCAATAGGCTTCACCCAAGAGGAGGCTCACCCATGCTTCACTTGCGCCAAGGCCTGTTGAGCTGGAGATCCACATCCCAGCAACATCATGCTGGTGTTGCACTGGCCAGAACTCTGTCCTGTCACTTGGTCCTGGTCACTTTAGGTTGCTACTTCCTGAAGTGCAAAACAACACTTAGTATACAAATTACATTTCGACAAAACTGCAGCACACTTCCATTAAAAATAAAAAATATAAAAAGGAGAAGAAAAGTCTGAATATCAAAAATAAATCATTTTTCTTGCTCATGTTTAATATGATATTCACTACAACAGAAATATATCATTACTATATTTAAGGGTTCTAAAACTTTCTGGATCTATATTCACTAAGCTGTGGAGTAAACATGTTATGCAAATTAAGTGGAGAGCAGTGGAAGAAGTCTTAAGCTCATAGTGTCTTGTTACTGGAAGGTATCTGTGTAGAGGAAAGTAGTAAATGCTTGTCATATTAATGGACCATATTTGCTCAAGTAGAGGTTTCCTGAAGTATAGTATAGGTTTATTACCTATATGATGGCCAACAACCTCTAGCATTCTACCTTATGAAAAATCTATTAACCTTGGAAAACTGTAGTATTAATGTAATAACAAGTTATTGTATGAAATCACATTTCAATAAATACTGTATGAGCTGAGAGAGAGAGAGAGAGAGAGAGAGAGAGAGAGAGAGAGAGAGAGAGAGAGAGAGAGAGAGAGAGAGAGAGGGTGGGTTGGGGGGGGGCAAGAAAGAAAGATCACCTCATACTCTCTGGTCATGGGCTTTAAAAAGTCATACTTTGCTGACAAATAAAGACACTGTCTGGAAATTAGTGATTAGTTTAAATATTTCCATAATCCCTGTATACAATGTGTAAATAATTGTGTAATTACTGAGAAGTCTCAAAACTCCTACAATACAGCTCAGTACTTATCATCCACAGTAAGTAAATACATCCTAGCAAAATATTATCACCTTCAAGATTAATTATACAAGATACCATTTCAGTGTGTTCCTCAATAACATCTTCATAATCAGTAGAAACAATATCATTACTTACTAATAACTCTCCCACCATCACCATTTTTATGTTTTTTGTAAGGAGTATACAGATCACAGTATAAAATTTGTGAAAGTTAACTTATTTGCACTTTATTTTATTCCTGTAACCATTTACATGTGGGCTTTTCCTTTTAATTATGATATCCAATGTATAACTCTTATTCAAGGTATTATTTCCATCCACATCAATGTAGATACATTTAAACTTTTCAACTGTTGGCCTTAATTCTGATCTTGTATGGCAATATGCAGGAGACTTCCATTGTATAGTACCCAGATCCTGACCTTGACACCCATGTTCATTAGTTCCTTGTTTATCGTATCCGTTTTTTACAAGTTCCGCATGAACTTGTCTCTCTAAATGTTCTGTCAGGCATTATACGCACACAATTTTTCCTAGAGTCCTCAAGACTTTTCAATTGTTCACTAGCTTTTTAAAATGTTAATTTTCAATTCCTCACTTCCCAATACTTCTTTGAGCAGCCTGGGTCTATTTTGATGTTGGTTCTGTACTCATCAGGGTGGGGTTCAATCTAACTAGTGCCTTGAGATCAACATTTCCTGAACTCCCAATATTCTTAACAATCTCCTTTACCAAATAAGCATAACCTTGATACTTTGCATCAAGTTGCTCTGCTGTAGATTCCTCAAGTCCCTTTACTATCAGAAAGGTTTTCTGTGTTCTACTTCCTCTATCTCCCTCTTAAACTATCATACATCAATCTCCAGTACTGCACTCCTCCACCATACTGATACACATGTGTTAATACATTTAAGTACTATTCCAGTAACCCGTAGCAGTCTAATATAGATTTGTAATGGATTGCGAGGGGATCAATGGGGGAATGGGCAGAACACCTTATGGCTAGGTTAGGTTACATTATATTAGAATAGGTTAGGTTTGATTAAGGGTTAAGTTTAGTTAGCTTGAATTATATTTTATCAATATTTTAGGGATTTCTTTCCAATTTAACCAAATTTGGCTTCTTAGACTTTTTGGGTTTATTTAGGTTTTCCCAGCAAGTCCCCAAGTTTCTTTGCATTGGGAGAGGGCTGGTGGTCCTATTAAGGCGGCAGCCCTATTCTGAAGTTTTACCCAAATCCCAAGATTTAAGGATTTTTTCTAAATGCTGAGATTTTTGTGTTCTATGCATAAACAACCATTGGTGCATTCTATCTAAACCTTAACATAACTTAATGCAAAACTGATTTATTATAGTCCTTCTACACTATGGAGTCACTTTGGGTGTGGACGCTGCGGTAAATCCCCGGCTCGCCACTATGCCAAATCAGCCCCAACACATATCACTCCGTGTCATTCGTCACCTATTTACTAATTATTCTTATGTTTTATTTCCCATTAAATACTTTTTTAGATTCAATAAGGGTTTGTAGTGTTATGAATGCACTGTAGTATTGTAATATAGATAATAACAATTAGTATACATACATAAATAGCACGACACGTGGCAACGCTATTTTGCGGGGTTGTCAGGTAGGCCTGGGAAGGCAGGCAGGTCAGGGGTCGGGGATTAAGGTGGGTCAGGGTCATTTATTCATCACCTGGCCACCCACCCAGCAAGATGGAAGGAAGCGTCACGAATCGTGGTGAACCAATACACAGCCGAGAGAAAGAACTTATATACAACGTATATGACTACTTCTTAGAAAAGAGAGAGAGAGAGAGAGAGAGAGAGAGAGAGAGAGAGAGAGAGAGAGAGAGAGAGAGAGAGAGAGAGAGAGAGATAGGTGGGTGGTGGTGGGGTGGTGTAGACTTAAAAGGATCAGGCGATCTGTAATCCTTTCTAATTGCCCTAGTACTGGGAGAGATTTGGCAACACCGTAGCAGGGAAGTCCCGTTTTCCGGCCCCACCCAAAGTGACTCCATAGCGTGGTTTGACTATAGTATTAATACTAAATTAATATAGAAGAAAGTTTCAGAAAGATGTCTACTTTCAGAGATGCTCTCTTTTGCTTGTGTCAGTGAGACTGACGATAAACTCTTGTAATACTAAGATTTCATACATCATCTGACCATGTAATGCAAAAGTAGGGCTCTTGAACAAGGTGAAAAACTGAAAGGCAGCTGCATTGACTTCTTAGCAATGGAAGGTGTCTACTATTAGTCCCTCAGCAGCAAATGAGAAGACTGCATGTTATGATAATATACTCACTTTGTTTCACTTTTATGATTTTTTTCAAGTGCAAGGCATTTATTGAATTGTAGTGATGCTTTGAAAAAATCAAATTGCATTAGAAACTGAGTTCTGCAAGCAGTTTTCCTGTCTTCCTCCTCATTTTCTTATGACTGTTTACATTAATAGGGCATTATGAGTACCACAGGAACTGTGGTGTCTATAAATCACATGTCACGGACATCCAATGAGAGCCCACCATACTGGTAGTTACTTGAATGACATATCACGGCAAAACCAATCATGGACGTTTGACTGTAGGACATCCAATGAGAGCCCATAATGCCAGGAGTTAGGTTTAGTTTTGCATTTGTTTTTCTTGGAAGAAGATGTTTGTTAACCATGTCAGTTTCCACCATTTGCTAAGCTGCTTGTATCATGGACACCCACTGCTCTGACTGTGAATTCAGGTTTTTATATTTCTATTACCATTTACCACTACACTGAAAATGTAAGAGACCTGTTTGATTTGTATGTGTATCACAGGTTGATTTCTTTTCCCAAAATTGTGAGTAATACTAGATACCAGACATTCTTGTGATTTCCTTCAAGCAGGGCAGCGTGGTAGCCCTATGTTAACCAGTTAGGAGAGAGCGGCTATGGTAAGCATTGCTGTTATTGGTAAGCAGCACTGCCAATGCTTTGTTACATTTTGTACATATGTTAAAATTAGGTTAGGGTAGGTTAAATTAAGGTTTGGCTAATAACCAGGGGATGCCTGTGGGGGATGCAGCTGCCCCCCAGTTAGGTTATAATGTTGGGTTTGGTACGTTTTTGGTTTTTGCTAAATGTAACAGGAATAAAGTTAGGTTAGATTATATTACAGTATGGTTAGTAACCTGGAGGGGGAGGTAGAAGTCTGCAGGAGGTGCAGTGGTATCATTTTACTTTTAAATCAACAGCAATATGGCTTTTGTTACCCTTCTCATCTTATAGAGCTTTTCATTTTGAGTAACACCCATCCATATGATGGACTGCTGGGCACTGAGGGACGCTATTACATGTGTTCGTTCGTATGTATGTATAGTCACAATATCTGCACATGTGTGAAATGAAAGATGGTGATTAGTAGTTTTGTTTGGGCATGCAGCCACTGACCAATAAAAGTTAATCTGGCCGATCAGAGCAGTTTGTGGAGAAGAGCAACTGTTTGAATCAGACTATCAAAGATGTCTGAAACAAGCAGGGTGTTGCCTTGATCATATCCATTGTATCGCCTGATTTTACGAAAAGAAATAAGGGAATGACTTTAGCTATATTAATTTCTTAGTGTTGCCAATCAGGTTAAGTTAGTTTGCTTTGATTAGATTCATTTAACTGTCTTAGATAAAGTTAATTTTGTTTTGAGGAAGATGTATAAGTGGTGCATTGTTGACTCAACTAGGCTACGTTAGCTAAGTTAGGTTAGTGCAGATTCATTCAAAACAGATCAAAATATACTAAAAAAATGCTTTGTTTTTAAAAATCATGTTTCAATAAGGGATAGAAGGAAGGTGAAAAAAAAAAAAAAAAATGGATTCACGATGGAAATGAAGTGCATATTCATTCCAAACAGGTCGAAATCTACCAGAAAACATTATTTTCATCCAGAAATAAGCTGTTGGTGTAACTGTTAAAATTTACTGGCGCAGCCCCCTGGCTAGTTTATGTTGTTCTCGGGGAGGGGTGTGGTGATAATGAGGAAAAACTTGTAGATATTTACCTTGGTAAGTAATGTGAAACTTCTGAAAGCAGTCATTACTCACCTGTTTTACTCACCTGGTTGGTTACCCTGTTCAAGACTGGACTGCTCAAGGGAGATTCATTTTAAGTAGATAAGGGAAGCTGACAACTTGCTGGCACGCCAGCCCATTTTTATGTACCTCACGAGTTATAATCTCTGGAGAAAGAGCTGAGTAGTGTGCCATATGCTCAGAAAATAAACAGCTAGGAATAGTGGTTAGGATTAATCAACATACTCAAAGAGTGTTTGGCCTGACTGAATATGAAGGTACTTTTTGAAGGAACTAATTGAGTCACAACTAACAGTGTCGTCAGACAAGGAGTTCCAGATATCAATACATCTGATACCGAAGAATCTGCATCTACACTCCAGTGAAATATGGGGCTTGGCTATCTTGAATCTGTGACCTTTGGTATGTGTTGTTGTAGAGAGGGTTAAGAGATCTTGAGGTGAAATGAAGGAATAATTGTGGAATATTTTCCAACATTTAATAAGGTCTGCCCTGATTAGTCTATCTTAGATGGAATAGAGGTTCAGAGTTTGTAGACGGTCTGCATAGTTAAGATCGGTCATTCCTGCGATTTGTTTAGTCCACCTCCGCTGTGTCGATTCCAGAAGCTTTTGGTTACCCAGGTATCCTGTGTTCCATACAATAGAGCTGAACTCTAGTAAAGGTCTGATATGAGATTTGAACAGGGTGATCATAAAATCCTTGTCATGACAGAGTGTTGAGTTCAGCAAGTTATTTGTCAGACCTGCTGCTTTCTTTACAGTCTTTGAGATGTGACAGTGGAATTTCAAGGTAGAGTCAACTGTAATATCCAGATCTTTATGGGTAGATACAATAGAGAGGGCAATGGTGTCCATCATATAAAAGTGTAGTGGGCCAGTGTTGATGTGATCTGTTGATGCTCTTTGGCAATGCAGCACAGCACACTTATTGAGGTTGAAGTGCAGACTCCATGAGTCCACGACTCTGTATACTGTTTCAAATTTCTGTGTCTCCAGCCAAAGAGGAACTCTCTGTAGCTCTAGGTAGATTTTCATGTCTTCTGCGAAGAATTTGCATTTTGAATGGATATAGGTTGGCAAGAAATTGATATAAACTAAGAATAAGAGGGGACCAAGGACTGATCCCTGGGATACTCCACTGAGGACATTTTTTTGAAAATTTAGAAAATTTAGAAAATTTGTGATCCATGACAGTAGAGGACCATGTACTCCCAATAGCCTCAGTTTGTCTATAAGAAGAGAGTAGTTGACTACATCAAAGGCTTTACTTAAGTTGAAGAGTACAACATCAACCATGTATCCTGTGTCCAGCCAGGAGGTGACATCATTGTATACAAGTAGTAGCTGGTCATCTACTTTTCTGCCTTGTCAGAATCCATACTGGTCATTTGAAAGAATCCCATTGGAATCCAGAAAATTGTTGAGAGATTCAAAGATAATTTGTTCCAGTGTTTTACAACAGACAGATGTAAGACTGATAGGTCTGTAATTTAATGGGGTATAGCGGGAGCCTTTCTTGAATATGGAATTAATAGTGGATTCCATTGGTAGTTTTCCCACGGCAAAAGACTTTTCAAATAATAGGCAAACTGCAAGGGCAATAGCAGGACAAGATCTAAGTAAATTGGGATGTATACCACCAGGTCCCATGCTAGAATTTGGGTCAAGTGCCTTGATCCTATTTTTTTTTTTTTTTCTTTTTAACTTAATCCAGATTTAGGGTGATCCTGTCCAGCAGGACTCCATGGAAGGTTTGGTGAGGAGCCATATTACATAATCCAATCATTCTCCATACCTTGTTTTAAGAGACACTCCTTAGGGCAGTGGTTCTTAACCTGGGATACCTGTACCCCCAAGGGTTAGGAAACCTTAAACCTAGGGGTACGAGACATGGTAGCCAGTGCAATGGTACCGTATATTTACCATGACAAAGCAAAACATATTTTCCTAATTTTCCTTACTATAATTGTCTCAAATTTTTAAGTTAGTATTAATGTGTTGGTGTATTATGTAGTATTACTCATAATTACTGTTATAACATGCATTCATTGAATCCTACTAATTGACACTTCATTTGAAATAAAAAAAAAAAAAAGTGCCTTTGTTCAGTAATTAAAAAATCTAATAATTTCTCAGCAAGGTTTTTATCACTAATCCTTTTCATATGTTTATGTAGTGTTTATATTGGAGGGGGTACGAGAAATTTTTCTGAGATATCAAGGGGTACGGGCACTGATAAAGGTTAAGAACCACTGCCTTAGGGGCTTCTCCACACCTGTAATCTTCATCAGAAGCTCTCGTGGAATAACCCTGCGGCGATTGTACGTACACTGTCCTTCGGGTTTGTTTTGGTATATTTTTGTGTGTTGAGTGCGCTTCCTTTTCTTTCCGTGTTTACAACGGATTGCAAGAAAAGGAACTCCTTTTCTTTCCGTGTTTACAACGGATTGCAAGAAAAGGAACTCCTTTTCTTTTGACCGTTGACGGAAATCGTTATCAGTCCATGTTACTTTTATACTTAATCATTTACTGTATATCCATTCATTGGGCTGGAGTCAGCAGTTTTTTGGTCCACCTGTTTCTCATGCCTAGATAGCTGTCACGTCATGCCAAGGATTCTATACTCTTATATATATTCCTTGGTTGAGGCCAACCGACGACAACCATGTCTTGACACGGACAGCTGTTGGTTGTCTGTGACTGTGTGTGGTGGTGCAAGCTTTGTCCCTGACAATTGTGGGATTTGTGGCTAGTCACTGGCTATGAGGCCAAGAGATGCTGCTAATGATAGCTAAGCCACTTACCCAACATTTGTCCAACTGGGGGAGAGTTTGCGGGATGTTTTGTTGCAACAGGTGGTATTTTGTGGTGTTCCTTGTGATAATTCCGTGTCGCCCACATTTGTGTATGTACTACCATTTTTTGCCTCACTTATAAGCATCAAAACCTGTCAATGACAGTTTCATCAGAACAGCTGATATCAAAGAATAGTCATGTGGCTCTACTTGGTGACACCAATGGCTGGAAAATAATGCAAAGTATGCCACTTGCAAAACACAACCAGCAGCTGAGCTCACTTGACACCATAGGTGACAGATAGGGCCAGACGCACACTGTCTTGTTTTCCGTATGGTCTCTCCAGCCGCTAGGCATTTATATTCAGTCGGAAACCCTACCAACTTGCAATTGCAGTCGCATATTGAAACGTGAACCCGCCTTATTAAAGAAGGTTCACGCATGCCAATTTGCGACTGAAATTGTAAGTCTCTAGAAGTATCGACTTTGCCCTTCTAGTCACATATAGCGACTGGAAAGTACCGACTAGTTGGCGCCTTGGTGGGAAGTGAGTGTAAACAAACAGCTACCCTCCAAGATGTCTTCCTCCAGTGACGATGCTGAAGCGGTGGTTGCCCTTCTTTTGGCCTACCGGAAGATCGAGTCAGCGAAAAGAAAATGCCTGTGGATACGTCCCTTATTAAAGGCGGGTTCACACGTGCCAATTTGCGACTGAAATTTTACGTTATAGTAGAGTTTCCTACTCAAAATCGGTGCCCAACGAATGGAGAAACCAGTCGCAAAACAAGACCAATATATATGTTGGTCTTGTTAGTCGATTTGCTACTTTATTTTCGTCGTGACGTCACGAAGTATTAAGCTTTGAAAATGTGGTCTCCAGACATAGATCAAGAAGATGATATTAGAGTTGGTGAGGGAAAAAAACAAAAACATCTGGGATCTCAGAGATGAATTGTACAGTAAAAAAAAAAAAAAAAAAAAAAAAATTGCACAATTCGTCGTTTGACGAAATAGCTGCCACTCTACAAGAACTGTTTCCCTCAATGCAGGGTGTTGTTGGAGGTGAGGACTGAAGACTTGTCAGGATTTAATTTGATCACAATTGTGCATAGTATTCTTAAGATTAGAGTGTGGTAGACCCTCCTTTCATTCCTTCTACTTAGCCAGGGACATATTCACAGGCATTTTCTTTTCTGTTGACTCTTCCGCTACGCCAAAAGATGAACAACCACCGTTTCAGCATCGTCACTGAAGGAAAACATCTTGGTGGGTAGCTGTTTGTTTATATTTACTTCCCGCTAAGGCGCCAACTAGTCGATACTTTCCAGTAGCTATTTGTGACGTTTTCCAATTATAAGGGCTCAGTTGACGATATTTCTAGGGACTTGCAATTTCAGTCACAACTTGGCATGTGTGAACCTGTCTTAAGAAGATTATGCACAATTGCGATCAAATTGAATCCTGACAAGTCTTCAGTCCTCACCTCCAACAACACCCTGCATTGAGGGAAACAGTTCTTGGAGAGTGGCAGCTATTTCGTCGAATGACGATTTGTGCAAGTTTTTTTTTTTTTTTTCCTGTATAATTAATTCCTGGGGTCCCAGATGTGTTCATTTTCTCTCACCAACTCTAACATTTTCCCTATATCTGGAGACTGGAGACCACATTTTCAAAGCTTACTCCGTGACGTCACGACGTAAATATTGTTACGAATGTGTGTGTATGTGCATATGTGTGTTTGCGCGAGCTGGCTTTGTGAGTGTTAGCACGCAGCGCAAGTGAGCAGTCTGCAAGAGAGCACATGCAAGGCAAGACTGGGAGACGCACGCTCTGTTATTAAGATGTGCTGCCTGCTGTTGTGGTCTGTTGTGCCCGCCCCTGGGAATGCCTGTGGAGTGCCTGAGTGCCCTGTGTGTGTGTGTGTGTGTGGAGGCTGTCTTGTGATGTACTGTGAACTGAGGACTCAGTAAAGGACATGAGTAAACTGGTGTTTCTCTGTCCGGCGGTGCCCGCCACCCACCCGCCATTGTGTGCCTCGTGCTGATGTGCTCCTGTGTGCTCCGGATCCTGACAACAAAGCTGATGCAGCCAGTGAAAGCGGACAACCACGGGTGAGAAGGTAACAATATAAATTTGCAAATCAACTGAACAAGACCAGTGAAAGCAGACAACCACGGGTGGAGAAGGTAACAGTGGTGTCAGGAGTGAGGATTTAGTGTCCTGTGTTTTACCGTGCTTGTGGTTGCTTGTGACTGGTTAGCTTGATGGAGCATGCTGAGGCTAATGGCGGTGGTGGTGAGGCTGAGCCGGGTGAGAGGAAGCCCGACCAGCTCGAGCTGATAACGTCTATGCTGGCATCTATGTGGGCAGAACAGTCAGAACACACACAGCAGTTGATGGAGGTGCTGCAGTCTAGCCTGGGCTCCTTGAGGGCGGAGGCGCAGGATTACACCGATCATTCCTGCGAAAGTGTGCAAGGTGAACTGGAGCAGAATCTGCAAGCAGTGAAGGGTGACCTGCAGACGGTGAACGGCGAGCTGGAGAAAGACCTGCAGGCACTGCGGGATGAGATGAGAGACATAAGGAGTGAGGCAGTTAGGCGCCAACCGGATGTGGCGGGGTGCCCGTGGCCCGACAAGGGGTGTTTTGGGAGTGTCGCTTCTGCCCCTCCTGGTGCTGTGGGCGGAAACTGGGGCCTTGTTGAAGCAGCGGGCCCGTGGAGGGCTCCTGGAGGCCCGCCAGCGGCCTAGCAGCCTCTGGGAAACGCGGGTGTGTTGGCGTCAAGTTTCCTGCCATCTTCCCTCGCTTCCCCGTCCGGCATGGCGCGCGCGCTGTCTTTGTCACCTCCACCCTCACCGCCTTGCTTGCCTTTCCCCCGCTTCAAGTCTCGCAAGCCTGCCGAGTACGACGGTAAGGTAGCCTGGGAGTCCTATGGTGCCCAGTTTGATCTGCTGGCAGTTGCACAGGGCTGGGACCAGGCTGAGAAGGCCTTGCAGCTGGTCACAGCTCTCAGGGGTCCAGCTATCGAGGTTTTTGGCCACCTCTCGCCAACACAGCGTGCCTCCTTCCCTGACATTGCTGAGGCACTGCGTCGTCGCTTCGGGCACCACCACCAGGCTGAGGTGTATCGTGCCAAGCTGAAGAAGAGGACGAGACGCTGTCCCAGCTGGCCCACGACGTAGAGGCACTGGTGAGAAGGGCATACCCAATGGCCGGTGAGGAAATGGTCACCGTGTTGGCGCGTGATGCCTTCCTGGATGCCTTGGTCGACCACCAGCTGCAGATTTATGAGGCAGGCACACCCAGCTGACGTGCAAGTGGCTTTGGCTCGTGCTATGGAGTTTGAGGCCTTCATGCAGACCGTGAGCTCCCTGTCTACCTTTGCCTGACCCCACACTGACATGAGAGGATGCAAGGCTCAAGTGAAGAGGAGGCCAGCGTTATGTGCGGTGAGCCCAAGGAGCGTTCGGCGAGTGGTGTTGGCGGTGCGGTGAGAAGGGGCACGTGAGGGCCCAGTGCCCAAGGGAGCGAAGGGCGCACACTCTCTCTACCGGCCTGATCGTGTCGCCTTTCAGCCCTGCTGCGAGGACTGCAGTGGGGCTGGACACCACTCCAGCGCTTGCCCCAGCCCGAAGGAGGTAGTGTCAGCGGGAAACGACTACAGGCTGAGGACAGGGGCCGCCTCTCAGCCGGCCAAAACTCCAGTGCCCTGGTTTGTGTGAAGTGTCACTACACTGTTGGCAGCGCGCAAGTAAGAGGCGCCGTGGACGGGAGGCCATGTCGCACGACTGTGGACAGCGGCGCAGATCACACGCTGGTGCGGCCAGGGCTGGTGGAAGCTGAGTGGTTGCCAGACTTGCCTCAACAGCTGTGTGGAGTAATGAGGGACTGCATGTCGCTGCAGGTTCCAGTGAATGCTCGTGTGCGTGTAGGTGGCGTGGAGGAAGACATGCCGGTCTTCGTCACTGACCTAGATGAGGAGTGTTTACTGGGATACGACTACCTGACGAGGATGGACGCCTGTCTTGACTTCAGGCAGAAGAGAAAGACGGTATGTGGCCATGAAATGCCTTTCCTTCGTGAAGTCAGGCGTGCCGAGGTAGTTACCACGAAGCAACATAGGCTGCACCCACACACCGAGGCCCGCGTTCAGTGCTGTTTAACATGCGTGGTGAAGGAGGCCGAGGGCCTAGTGGAGCCTGTGAGTGACCTGCGGCTGGCTGACAGTGTGGCACTTGGAAGGAGCCTCATAGAAGTGGGGGAGGAGTTAGTCACTGTGTTACTGGCTAACTTCTCTGATAAGGCTTGAAATGTACCCACTGGCACGCCGGTTGGGGCGTGTGAAGAGGTGCAGCGGACCGAGGCACGGTGGCAGGGAGAATGGCCACGTGTGGCGGGCCCGCTGCCTGGCTTTCTGGAGGACCTGGCGCAGCGGAGCGCCACCCACCTGAAGGAGGTGCAGACGGAGTAGCTCGCGGAGGCCCATCGTGAGGTGCACGGCAAGCTGAGGACGGCGAGTCGCGCTATGAAGGAGCTGTATGACCGCATCATGAGACGCCAGGTATGCAGAGGGGGACAGGGTGTGGCAGCACAACCCCCGCAGGCGTGGCCTCTTGCTGAAGCTGCAGAGCCCCTGGGAGGGGCCCTATACCGTCGTGGCCGTGACCTTGGCGGTCACGTACAAGATCAGGAGAGGTCACAAAAGGGCGGTGGTAGTGCACGCGGACCGCTTGTGGTGCTACCACGGTCCTGGTAGCTTCTCCTGGGGTTCAGATGAGCCCGAGGAGGAAGGAAGTGCCGAAGAAGATGTCCAGGAAGCGATGGAGGACGTCCCCAAGGAGGTTGAGGAGGCAGTGGGCGGTGATGCAGGTGACAGCCAGCTGGTGGAGGAGACTGCTGCTCGCCCTGTCAGTCACCGCCGGCATCCTGTGTATCTGAGAGATTTTGAACCGTCCTCAATGTTCTAGTTTATTTTGTATGCATTTTGCCTTTCTGTTTTATAGTGTGAGGAAGGTCGGGTCAACCTTTTTGTAAGAAGGGGCAGTTGTTACGAATGTGTGTGTATGTGCATATGTGTGTTTGCGCGGGCTGGCTTTGTGAGTGTTAGTGCGCGACATGAGTGAGCAGTCTGCAAGAGAGCACGTGCAAGGCAAGACTGGGAGACACACACTCTCTTATTAAGATGTACTGCCTGCTGTTGTGGTCTGTTGTGCCCACCCCTGGGAACGCCTGTGGAGTGCCTGAGTGCCCTGTGTGTGTGTGTGGAGGCTGCCCTGTGATGTACTGTGAACTGAGGACTCAGTAAAGGACGTGAATAAGCTGGTGTTTCTCTGTCCGGCGGTGCCCGCCACCCACCCGCCATTGTGTGCCTCGTGCTGATGTGCTCCTGTGCACTCCAGACCCTGACAACGAAGCTGATGCAGCCAGTGAAAGCGGACAACCACGGGTGAGAAGGTAACAATATAAAGTTGCAAATCAACTGAACAAGACCAGCTCGATTGTGTATGTTGGTCTTCTTTTGCAACTGGTTTCCCCAATTGCCGGGCACCGATGTTCGATCAGAAAATCTACCGAATTGCAATTTCTGTCGCAAATTGGCACGAGTGAACACGCCTTTAAGGCGGGCTCACACGTGTCAATATGTGACTGAAATTGCAAGTTGCTAGAAGTATCAACTGAGCCCTTCTAGTCAGAACACGTTCACACATAGCAACTGGGAAGTATCGGTTGGTTGGCAGGAAGTAAGAGTTGGCAAAGGGAAAAGAACACATCTGTGACAACAAATGAATTATACAGTAAAATAGCTTGCGCAAGTCGTCGTTCGATGATATAACTGCCACTCTGCAAGAACTTTCCCTCAATGCAGAGTGTTGTTGGAGACGAGGATTGAAGACTTGTCAGGATTTAATTTGATCGGAATTGTACATAGTTTTTTTAAGATTAGTGTGTATTAGACACTCCTTTGTTTCCTTCTACTTAAACAAGGACATATCTACAGGCATTTTCTTTTTTGTTGAGTCTTACGGTAGGCCAAAACAAGTGCAACCACCGCTTCAGCATCGTCACTTCAGGAAGACATCTTGGTAGGTAGCTGTTAGTTAGTTCACACGTGCCAATTTGCAACTGAAATTGCAAGTTGCTAGAAGCATCGACTGAGCCCTTCTAGTCGGAAAACATCACACATAGCGACTGGAAATCATTGAAGGGTTGGCGCCTTGGCAGAGAGATGGATGTAAACAAGCAGCTACCCACCAAGATGACTTCCTTCAGTGACGATGCTGAAGTGTGGTTGCTCTTCTTTTGGAGTAGCGGAAGATCAACAGAAAAGAAGATGCCTATGAATACATCCTGGCTAAGTAAAAGGAAAGTGTCTACCGCACTCTAATCTTCAGAAGACTATGCACAATTGCAATCAAATGAAATCCTGACAAGTCTTCACACCTCATCTTCAACAAGTCAACACCCTGCATTGAGGAAAACAGTTCTTGGAGAGTGGCAGCTTGCGCAAACTGTCGAACGAAGGTTTGTGCAAGGTTTTTTTTTATTTATCTTTTTAATGTTAATTCATTTCTGGGGTCCCAGATGTTCTTTTTCCCTCAATAACTCTAACATCTCTACACCTGGAGACCACATTTTCAAAGCTTACTCCGTGACGTCACAATGTAAATAAAGTTACAAATTGATTTAACAAGACCAACATGTTGGTCTTGTTTTGTGACTGGTTTCTCCAGTTGCCAGGCACCAATATTCAGTTGGAAATTCTACTCTATTTCAGTTGCAAGTTGGCACATGTGAACCTGCCTTTAAGTCCAACCATGTTACCTAACATGTATGCTAATATGTTTTACAGAATCTGAGATATCTTTCAAAACAATCTACAAGGAGTTATTGCATCACCATCATAAAGCCCACATAATTGACTCAATGGGTTGATGACAAATTTAAAAGGACAAGCATTTTCTTTTTCATGATTGAGAAGTTATAGCTTGACATAAAAAAGGTGAAAATGCCAAAATGTAAATTCGAGTCACACAGTGACACAGCTGGCCCTTATATATTAGTTCATAAAAGAGCGCAAACCATCTCATATTTACCGAATAGAGGCACAGAAAACACTTAAAAAAGCAACAAACTATTCAATACTATAGAAATATAGTCTCATTCTCAGCTATTCATAAGCAAGGTGTGCATCACAAAATAGACTGTTGAACTTGGGATATGACAATTCAATACAGAAGACCAAAAATTTATTGTTTTAACAGTTTAAAGACCACTCCAGATATGGACACTCTTCTTGGGTTGAGACTAGAAAAAAGTACGAAAGTCTTATTTACAAAAGGTTACTTCATGTACATTCATAGTAGTTTGAATGAATAGAAAGAAAAAAAAAAAAAAAAGAAACTATTAAATAATTTCCTCTAGATTTAAAAAATCTGTAAGCTTCTGAAATAAAATAAAAATTCTAAAAAAACTGTGTGATGACTTAGTTTATTCACATTATCAATGACAATATAATCCAAAAATAGTATAATAACATTCATATATTTATAGTTTGATCACAATTTTCGGACATTTTTTTTACTTAGTTGTTTAAGATACTTCATATTTCTGAAGATTTCTTCAATATTCCAAACCATTTCATCAGAATATTGCTCATTGGCAGGAGTTTGAAAAGCAATGCACACCTTGTATTTTATTTGCAACTTTCCATCAACTATTATCATGCAAGTCTCCTGTGAATTTAGTTGATAAGCTCCATTCACACATGACAGGTGTCATAATGAGTACAGTTAGGTTTCTATTGAGTTGTGTACAACCATCCTGCATACTTAGTAAGATTCCTTTGAGACCAACCTAAATTTATATGAACAACAACTGCAAATTAATGGAAACCCTTGCACTCCATTAAATCAGAATAATGTTTAATGAAATAAAAGTTCCAATACAATAAATATGACAAAAATATCACAAATTGTGATAAGATTTGTGCAACTGTGAGTCCATGTTATGTTGGACAATTTTTTGGATTTTCTACATATATGTGTGGCTATAAATAAATAAACAAATAAGTATATATATATATATATATATATATATATATATATATATATATATATATATATATATATATATATATATTGATAATAGTGATAATGATATTGATATTTCAAGTAAAAAAAAATGGAAGTAAATAATCAAATTTGATGTTTATCCTCTTTCTTTACTAATAAAAAAAAATTTCTTTGAGTAAAAAAGCTATATTTAATTTTGAAAATTTTTAACTTAAACATACTCATGGTCCAAATAATTAAATCATCAAATATCACTAGTTTTGGAATCAAAAGTATTAATGAGACTAATAAACTGATAAGACGGAAAAAATAATCATTGGATAATTGATTGATAACCCAATATCATTACAATGATAACACACACTTTTGCCCTTGAGTTACATCCTCAACATACTTTCTGGTAAATGTGTGTGTGTGTGTGTGTGTGTGTGTGTGTGTGTGTGTGTGTGTGTGTGTGTGTGTGTGTGTGTGTGTGTGTGTGTGTGTGTGTGTGTGTATAACATTCATAGTATAATTAAATGCATCATTTCTGGACTCTCTATGTTCAAGTCCCAATTCTTAAGCCTGATCTCTCTCATCAGAGCTTCACGATCTCTCTTCTCTATGGCCCAGGAAGAAAGAGGCCCCAAGGTGTGTAGATGTGCACATTTCTCTAACAACTTTTTAAGGCCAGCCAATGTCAACATTGGTCGGTACAGAAAGAGAGTTTGCAAGTTTTGTAAGCCACCAGAATCCAGAAGACTATATAATACCTGATCATCCAACATATCTAAATTATGTATCAATATATGAAGTTCAGTTAGATTTTTACATTTACTTACTAATACAGAGAGGTCCTCATGAGTTATTGCTGCACCTTCAAGCATCAGATGTGACAAAGACTGGAAATATAACATTTGAAAACCAAATGAAGAGTAGGGTAAATCAGGCTGCATAGGACTATTGCTAAGCTTCAGGGTAAACTTTTGCAACCTAGGGCATGTACGAATTACATTTTGCAGATGAGTCCTAGTAAATGTTAAATTCACAGGTGCAACTGTGAGATGCTGAATTGCTAGGTTCAAGAGATGATTACCTTTCTGATTAAGGTACCATATCAAGGCAAGCATATTGCAGTTCATCACATTTAGAGTCACAATTCTCAGATTCAAAAGATTGGCAAGCAAATTTCTATCCTTTCTCTCCACACCATTGCATCTCAAAGTAACATCTTCTAAGTTGGGACAAGTTCTGACAATCAGGGCCAATTCATTTTCATCAAGTTCCATGTAAGTACGTATTGCCTTGAGGGAGTATCTGGTTGTAACTTCAGAGTACCTTTCTTGATCACTGCCATGTAACGTTGTAAACACATCCTCTATTTTCACATCAGGGGTAACATTCAATTCTTCAAGAAGAGGACACAAATGCAACAGCATAACAGCACTTGCAGTACAAGCCATGGTATAATCAAAATTAACTTTTTTTAGCTTGGTACAAATAGACTTAGAAGGTATCCTTGCTCCTCTTCTTATTCTGGAGTATGTATCAGGGGTTGGCAAGTGGCCAGCAAGGTAAAATACCCCCATGTCATCAACTTCAGTGCACATTTCAATGCTTATATCTTCTAAATGAGGACAAGATTTGGAAATAATTTCTAGCATATAATTGTTACATATCTGAGAACATTTCAATGTTGTTAAATTACTAAGTGTTCCCAAAAACTGGTACAGACCTCCAAGCTGAACTTGTTGCCGAAATTCATACTTGTTGGTTTCCATGACAAAATCTAGTTTACTATGAGAGCCAATCATCTTAAGAGTCTGCACACTGCTACCATCCTGTTCAGCCAGTAGAGACACAACATTCTGGCTGTCATTGATCCAAAGGTACTCTGCATGCAGCTGTGTGCATACCATCAAATACTTCTGATTGAGTAGTTCGGGAAAAACAATCTGCATAAAAAAAAAAAGTTTTTAATATTTCATTCATATATATCTTATCTTGTATTTGCTTCCTCCAATAAAAACAGCTGGTAATGGAAAATTATCAAATCATTAGCAATACTTGATCTCTTCATAGGAAATTGTTATAAAAAAGACAGGCAAGTACAATCTAAATAAGTACAGTGAAGACTCAATACTCGAATGCCTAAATACTCGAAGTTTTCAATACTCAAACGCCAAAGTTCGATTTAATACTCGAAAAAATTCCTTATACAGTAGTTGAATGTCCACACCCGTGGTTGTAAACAAAGGCTCCCTGGCCTCTCCCTCTCCTCTGTCTGCCAGTTGTGACTTGTGCTGTTGCAGTCATCAGAATAACATTCTCCTGCATTCTATCTGTAGCTTTTCATTTATAAACTTACATTAACATCAGAGGCTTATTAGTGGTGAAAATATTTGGTAATCAAACAGCCACACCTTTGGTCGTATACAAAGTTCTGTCATCTCCCCTCTCAGCCGCCACTGTATTATTCTGATACCGTATTACTGGTGATATTGGTATACCGGATGCCGGTACGCATTCCTGGTCCTGCCCCAGTGTTCAGAAAACAACATTCGTCTGCATTCTGTCGGTAGTTTTTCATTTAGAGACTTACAATGGCACCAAAGAGGCTTATTAGTGATGAAAATAAGGAATCTGATGAAAGTGCAAGTGTTAGTGAACCACAACACACCATTAGTGGATTCACAGGAATCACACCAGGAGAAAAGTTACAAAGACATTTTCACGGATGGTGACTGGTCCTCCGGCGACCTCCCTCCTCCTCCCCACCCTTCTCCCCTCCTCTTCTAAGTTATCCATCACCAGCCTTCACTTACGGTATGTACAAATAAAATTAAAAACAAAAAATGCATTGAAATTTTTATAAACTTGAGGTTTTGCTAAGATTAGAATGAATTACCTGATTTATAGGTATCAATAGTCGAACTTTTTAATACTCAAACAGCCATTTAGAACGAATTAAGTATTGAGTCTCCACTGTATATGCATTCATTACCAATTTATCTGTGCTAGTAATTGACTGTATATTACAGGTTGATTATATAACAATTCAATACAATTAATATTGTGGCAATATCAGGAAAAGCAGCAACTTTTTATATAATTATTCTTTTTTGTGAATGAGGAAGCTAATATCTGTATAGCTACAAAGCTATACTGATGAGATGTATTGTTTCAATTATGAGTTATATGAATAAGTAAAGGACAGATTGACTAATAGGTAATTTTCAGAACTAATCCACTAAATGTCGTCACTGCTTTATGTCCTCTAGTGACATGTGCTAAAATATTGTTATAGTATATCCAAAGTCCATACAGATGTGCAGAACATTGATTATTATGATACTATTGAGATTCTGTAACAATTTTTAAATATCTGGTATAGATAATTTTGGGAGTGGGTCAAAACATAAATATTTTTGTGATTATCTAGTAATACTGCTATCAATATTTTAAATACAACATTCAAATCTATAGATTTGAACAATGAAAAAAAAAAAAATCTGACTCTACAATATAGTATGACATAATATTATCATATATGGATTTAGTTATTTTCATTGGGATTTTACCATATTTTTTATGAAGCAAGTGAAGTGGCTAAGTGATCATCACCAAAACAGACATCTCTCATAACTGCATTAGTGTAATTGGAGAAAAATACAGCTATTGTAGAGTTAACCACTTCAATGGAGGAGGTACTGAAACAATAATTTATTCCCTGCAAGATCTAATGGCACCAGTTCTGTTTTGGATCAGTTCAAGGGGTGCTGTGAGTGTTAACTCACCATCAAAGCTAGTTGTGAACTCGCTGAATGTTCCCTTTATGTCTTACAACTCAAGAGGGCAGTCACAGCCTGCCCTCTAAATACAACTCTCCTCCCAACACAAAACTACAAGTATTTACTACATACACATCCATCACTTGAAATAAAAAAATGGCAACTCCAAATCCAGCCTTGGAGTCCCCTTTTGGAGAGGTGACCATCAATGTCACCAGATCGGATTGCTCTCTTGGTAGCGACCCAAAATGTCTTGACACCTCCCTCAACTTTTCTTAATTAATGTCTGCAACATCCACAATCTTTGATCAAATTTTCAATCCGGAGAACACCATTTCTCCTCTACTAAACCTCATTCCCTTTTTCCTCACTAAAACAAAGCTGTCTGACGCTACTGACAGTAACCCCTGTTCTGTTCTCTCCTACTTTCTCTATCCTCATTTTCATTCCGAAGCTGGATGTTGCGTCTATGTGCGCAACAACTTAACTTACTCTTATGCCCACGCCCATGAATCTTCTGAATTTTACACCATCTGGCTTTGTCTCAATAGTCACTCTCTAACTAAATTTATCTGTGCTGTCTATCTCTCCCCTAACTCCTCTGACAATAGTAAATTCTTTGATTATTTAACTTCCAAAGTGGAGCACATCCTGTCCCTCTATCCTTTTCCAGAGATCTCCATCCTTGGAGATTTCAATGTTCACCACCAGCTTTGGCTTTCCTCTCCCTTCACTGACCATCCTGGTGAACTAACCTTCAGTTTTGCTATCCTCCATGACCTAGAGCAACTGGTGCAACACCCTACTTGTATTCCTGACTGTCTTGACCTTTTCCTTTCCTCTCATTCTTCTGCTTATGCTGTTACCATAATTCTTTGTTGGGCTTCTTCAATCACAACCTCATATCTGTATCTTGTCCTATTTCTGCAAATCCTCCTCAGGATACCCCAACGCAGAGTGCCTCTGGCTTTTTGCCTCTGCTAGCTCATGGGACCTGAGGAGGTATTATGCTGATTTTCCCTGGAATGATTACTGTTTCCATGTCAGAGACCCATCTCTGTGTGCTGAATGCATAACAGAGGTGATAGCGTCTGGCATGGAGGTGTACATTCCCCATTAGTTTTTTCAACCTAAACCTTCTAAACCTTAGTTTAACACAGCCTGTTCTCATGCTATACATGACAGAGAGGTTATCCACAAAAGATTCTTGAGCCTTCCATTACCTAAGTTTCATGCACTTTATATTTCAGTCCAGGATCACACCAAGTCTGCTCTTCAACTTGCCAAATACTCTTTCATAAATAGAAAATGTCAAAATCTTTCAAACTAACTCCCCTCGAGATATCTGGCATCTGGCCAAAAACATCTCCAATAACTTTACTTCATCTTTCCCTCCTTTATTTCATCCTGATGGCACCACTGCCATCTGATCTGTCTATAAAGCTGAACTCTTCTGTCAAACTTTTGCTAATAATTCTACCTTGGATGATTCTGAGCTTGTCTCTCCCTCTCCTCCTCCCTCTAACTATTTCATGCCTTCAATTACAGTTCTTCATGAAGATGTTTTCCATGCCCTCACTGGCCTAAACCTCCTATTGTTCTAAAGAAAACTATGTTTCCATGCTTGCACCTTGCCTGGCCAAACTCTTTCAACTATACCTATCGACTTCTATCTTTCTTTCTTGCTGGAAGTTTACCTACATTCAGCATGTTCCTAAAAAGAGTGACCGTTCTAATCCCTCAAACTACTGCCCTTTAGGTTTAATCTCTTGCTTGTCTAAAGTATTTGAATCTATCATCAATATTAAGATTCTTAAACATGTCACTTCACAATCTCCTATCTGATTGCCAGTATGGTGTCTGTCAAGACCGCTCTACTGGTGATCTTCTGGCTTTCCTTAATGAGCCTTGGTCATCCTCTTTTAGAGATTTAAGTGAAACTTTTGCTGTAGCATTAGACATATGAAAAGCTTTTGATAGTCTGGTACAAAGCTTTGATTTCAAAACTGCCCTCCTGCAACTTCACCTCATGTTTCCATTCTGACTGTTCTATTGCTGCTGTGAACAGTTAGCATGAAAATAGTGATAAAAGATAGAGAGAGATGCAACATTCTGGTGGTGAGAAAGAGGCTGAGGATAGTCAGTCAGAGGAGGGGAGTTAATGAGATGAAAAGCTTTTGATTACACCCTACCTAATAAAACTGAGTGGAACCCCCCAAACATGTGAAAAGTACTCTATACAAAAGGATGGATAAGGCTCTTGTACAAAGTTAGTAGTTTGAGGAGCGAGAAAAACTGGCAGAGACGCCTCAGGAATCCTTACTTCATATGAGCTGTTTCAGCAACAGATGAGATATGAAGTTTCCAGTTAAGATTATGAATAAAGGACAGACCAAGGATATTCAGTGAGGAAGACAGAGACAGTTGAGTGTCATTGAAGAAGAGGGGACAGTTGTCTGGAAGGTTGTGTCGAGTTGATAGATGGAAGAATTGAGTTTTGAGGCATTGAAAACTATTAGATTTTCTTTGCCCCAATTGGAAATCTTAGAAAGATCAGAAGTCAAGTGTTCTGTGGCATCCCTGTGTGATCTGTTGACTTCCTGAAGGGTTGGTCGTCTCTGAAAGGATGTAGAAAGATGTAGGGTGGTATAATCAGCGTAGGAGTAGATAGGGCAAGAAGTTTGGTTAAGAAGATCATAATGAATAATAGGAAGAGAGCAGTTGATAGGACAGAACCCTGAGGAACACCACTATTAGTAGATTTAGGAGAACAGTGGCCATCTACCACAGCAGCAATAGTACGGTCGGAAAGGAAACTTGAGATAAAGTTGCAGAGAGAAGGATAGAAACCGTAGGAGGGCAATTTGGAAATGAAAGCTTTATGCCAGACTCTAACAAAAGCTTTTGATATGTCTAATGTGATAGCAAAAGTTTCACTGAAATCTCTAAGTAAGGATGACCAAGACTCAGTAAGGAAAGCCAGAAGATCACCAGTAGAGCTATCTTGACAGAAGTCATACTGGCAATCAGATAGAAGATTGTGAAGTAACACATGTTTAAGAATCTTCCTATTCAGGATAGATTAAAAAACTTTAGACAAGCAAGAGATTAAAGCTATAGGACGGTAATTTGAGGGATTAGAATGGTCACCTTATTTAGGAACAGGCTAAATGTAGTCAAACTTCCAGCAAGAAAAAGTAGAAGTCAAAAGACAAAATTGAAAGAGTTTGGCCAGGCAAGGTGCAAGCACGGAAGCACAGTTTTTAGAACAACAGGAGGAACTCCATCAGGTTCATAAGCCTTCCGAGGGTTTAGGCCAGCGAGGGCATGGAAAACAAAGAATTTTGATTGATGACATTAAATAGTCAGAGGGAGGAGGAGAAGGAGGGACAAGCCCAGAATCATCCAAGATGGGGTTGTTAGCAAAGGTTTGAGAGAAGAGTTCAGCTTTATGAGACAAAAGAGATGGCAGTGGTGCTATCAGGATGAAATAAAGGAGGGAAAGATGAAGAAGTGAAGTTATTGGAGATGTTTTTGGCTAGATGCCAGAAATCTCGAGGGGAGTTAGTTTGAAAGATTTTGACATTTTCTATTTATGAAAGAGTGTTTGGCAAATTGAAGAGCAGACTTGGCATGATCCCAGACTGAAATATAGAGTGCATGAAATTTAGGCGATGGAAGGCTCAAGAACTTTTGTGGGCAACCTCTCTATCATGTATAGCATGAGAACAGGCTGTGTTAAACTAAGGTTTAGAAGGTTTAGGTTGAAAAAACTAATGAGGAATGTACACCTCCATGCCAGAGGCTATCACCTCTGTTATGCATTCAGCACACAGAGATGGGTCTCTGACATGGAAACAATAATCATTCCAGGGAAAATCAGCATAATACCTCCTCAGGTCCCATGAGCTAGCAGAGGCAAAAAGCCAGAGGCACTCTGCGTTGGGGTATCCTGAGGAGGGTTTGCAGAAATAGGACAAGATACAGATATGAGGTTGTGATTGAAGAAGCCCAACAAAGAATTATGGTAACAGCATAAGCAGAAGAATGAGAGGAAAGGAAAAGGTCAAGATAGTCAGGAATACAAGTAGGGTGTTGCACCAGTTGTTCTAGGTCATGGAGGATAGCAAAACTGAAGGTTAGTTCACCAAGATGGTCAGTGATGGGAGAGGAAAGCTAAAGCTGGTGGTGAACATTGAAATCTCCAAGGATGGAGATCTCTAGAAAAGGATAGAGGGACAGAATGTGCTCCACTTTGGAAGTTAAATAATCAAAGAATTTACTATTGTCAGAGGAGTTAGGGGAGAGATAGATAGCACAGATAAATTTAGTTAGAGAGTGACTATTGAGTCGAAGCCAGATGGTGGAAAACTCTGAAGATTCAAGAACATGGGCACATGAGCAAGTTAAGTTGTTGTGCACATAGACGCAACATCCAGCTTCGGAATGATAATGAGAATAGAAAAAGTATTAGAGAACAGAGAAGGGGCTGCTGTCAGTAGCCTCAAATAGCTGTGTTTTGGTGAAAAAAAGAAGATGAGGTTTAGTAGAGGAGAGGTGGTGTTCTACAGATTGAAAATTACATCTAAGAATGCAAATGTTGCAGAAGTTAATGTAGAAAAAGGTGAGGGAGGTGTCAAGACATTTGGGGTCATTGTCAGGAGAGCAGTCCAACCTGGAGATATTTCTGGTCCCCTCCCAAGAAGGGGACTCTGAGGCTGGGTTTGAGTCGCCATTTTTTTATTTTTTATTTTAAGTGAAGGGTGTGCATGTGGTAAGTGCATGTAGTTTTGAGTGAAGTAGGGGTTTTGTCTTTAGAAGGCAGCCTGTGACTGCCCCCATGAGTTGTGAGACACAAAGGGAAACGTTCAGCGAGATCACAACTAGCTTTAATGGAAAGTTCACAGCACCCTTTGAACTAATGCTATTAGACCTCGCTAGGAGCAAATTATTGTTTTGGTTGGTGTCTACTACATCTTCCTGCTAATTGAGGATATCATCTACAGAGAAACCCCCTATAATACTAATTCAAGATTAATGAGTAGTTCATCATAATATGAATATATGTTAATAAAAAATACAAATTTTTAATAGTTATATATTGGTTGATCTCATAGACAGTGTAAGTTTACCTTATTAACATCCTGGAGAAGTGTGCGGCATACAAAGGCTTGAATTTGAGGAGGAAGATGAATCTGCAGATGATCAATAACAGGTTGCATGTCTTCTTTTGTGAGATCACAGTCACAACATAATCTCCGGAGAAGGTATGCAACCACCTTTAAGGTAGATGACTGCAAACTTGGAACTTCTTTATATGGAGGCATTCTTGATTAATACTTAGAACACCTGGAATAAAACAAAATTATAGATTTTTATGCAACAATGTCAATACATATTTAATATCTCTCAGATGATACAATTACATAATTGCCATCATCAAACAATCAATCATAGGTGGCATATGCCGGGGGCCTCGCCTACCCTAGGGTGCCACTCCAGGTGGTCACACCTCGTGAGTCTCCATGCAGGCTCCCTTCCCGTGCCAAGCAACTCCCAGCAAGAGGCACTGACTTGCCACAATCATGAGTTCTGTGGACGTCCCCTTGGCCTCCTCCATGCTGGATTAACCCTTTCGGAGACAACCTGATATGCAGGTCGGCTTCTGGGTAGCATGCCACATGCCCATATAGTCGCAGTTGGTGTTGGCGGACTGTGCTGATAATCGGCCTCGAATCTATCTCATGGAGCAATGGCTGACTTGACACAAAGTCATACCAGTGGTACCCCATGATCCTGTGAAGGCATCTAGTACCAAAGACATCATTTTGCCTCTTCAGATCGGTGTTCAGCGTTCATGTCTCACAACCGTAGAGTAAGACAGAGATCACCAGCAACTTGAAGATCCAAATCTTTGTCTATCTGCACAGGTACTGACAATGCCAAATACTTGTGTTAGGTGACTCCATAGTGCTATGGGCTAAGCCAATCAACCATACAACTTCCTGGCTCAACCCACCATCATTACGCACTACACTACACTACCAAGGTAAGTGAAATTTTCCGAGATCTCAATGTCCTCGCCACACACATGGACAGACTGTACTGTTTCATACAGTAAGCCTCCAAACACCTGAACCTTGGTCTTGGGACAGGAAACCTGGAGTACTAGGGGCTTCGCCTCCTCATGCAGTGCCTCTAGAGCCATTACCAGAACCTCCACTCACTCAGTTAAGATTACTGTATCATTGGCAAAAACAAGATCTGTAATCTCAGCATTGCTGACAGATGCTCCACAATGACTTTGGTCTACAACTCTGCCTAGTACCCAGTCCATGCAAATGTTGAAAAGTGATGGAGCAAGCCCGCATCCCTGCCTCACTCCCGTATTCACAGAGAAGAAGCTGGACACGCTCCACACTTCACAGCACTCACAGTTCCAGAGTAGAGACCAGTTAATAGAACAATAATCCTTGCAGGAATCCCACAGAGATGCAGAAGATCCCAGAGTGTCTCTCGATGCACTGAATCAAACGCCTTCTTGAGATTGACAAAGGCTGCAAGCATCCCTTGTCAAAACTCACGTCGGCGATCCACCAGTACATAAAGCACTAGGATCCGGTCAGTTACTGACTTACTGGGTGTGAACACAGTCTGTTTAAGTCTCTGGTGTTTGAGCAGGTGACTGCAGATACGCATCAACAGCAAATGGGCAAACACCTTGCCTGGTATGCTAAGCAGTGTTATACAGCAGTAGTTGTTGAGGTCCTGATAGTCCCCTTTCCCCTTCCAGATAGGGATGACCAATCCCTTTTTCCAGTTAGGGGGAATAGTATCTGAATGCTATACAGCAGTCAAGACAGCATGCAACCCACGAATCATGGCCTCACCCCCCACTTTGAGCAGCTCTGCACTGATGTTACAGATGCCAGCTGCCTTTCAACCCCTCAACTTTGCCACAGCCTCAATGGAGGGTGCAGTTTTGTCAATGGATGGATCAGCGTCCAGCATCTGTAACCCTGCAGTTTGGAGCTGTCCACCTGTGGGATCCACAGTGAACAGCTTCTCAAAGTACTCAGCCCAATGTGCCATTTGCCCATCTGCATCCGATACAAGGTGACCATCTGCTGTTCAGATAGCGCTCGCCTGAGATGTAGACTTGGAACGGAGTTTCTTCAGGGCTCGATAGGCAGGTCAGAGGTCATTAGCATTTAAATGACAATCTACATCCTCAGTGAGACCCCTGACATACCTCTCCTTGTCTCTCCTAAGGAGAAGTCTAGTCCTATGTAATGGAGCCCTGTACTGGTCGTGGTTCCCAGCAAGTCTGGCAGTGCAACTCTCCTCAATACTGTCCAGTGTCTCTACTGAGGTGAAGCCACTCCATGACCTTGGGCGTTCCCCAACGCATTCTTTGGCAGCCTCAAGAGTCTCACATTTGAAGGTATCCCATAGTTCTACCGGGTCCTCGATGGCGTTGAGCACTCCAAACTGATTAGAGACTGTCACTGCATACTCCTGGGCACATGTCAAGTCCTTCAGTTTCTCAAGATGAAACACAGTCTGGTCACATCTTGGAGGCTTTCTGGACTTGACATGCAGCTTGAGTGCAGCAACAAGAGGCCTGTGATCAGTCAGAAAGAACTTGGCACTCTGAAAAATCCTGCAGTTCTGAAGGATCTTTCAACGAGTACTAACAAGGATATGGTCGCTCTCCTTCTCTACCCCTTTGGCATTGCTATACCATGTGCAGAGGTGCAGCGCTGGTCGTGATACCAAGAACCTGCAATTTTCAAGCTGTTGTCGTTCCTGGTACCAGAGCCATGGGGACTAACACATATTACCATCATGAATGATAAAATAGGCAATGATAAATAAGTAAAATGAATAAAAAAATGGACATTAGGATTACATATTGACTTACACTTAAATAATAGCTAAGAACTACGCATACAATTTCAACAGTTATTATCTCTATATATATGCATTTTATGCAATACGAAAGCATGGTATTCTTTTATTCTTGCACTAGTCTCAACATGACTTTACTACACTTCTCATCATAAAAGAGCTTCTCATTCTGAGCAATTCAAACCTCATATATACCCCACCACAAATTGTTCATAATGATGGGAGCAATTTAAAAAAAAATTTATCTGTTCTTAGGGAAACAAGCTCACTGCCATGCCAATGCTGAAAAGTGACACACCCATATGTGTGATGGACAGGTGGCCACTAAGGCACCATGGTGAAGGTGTTTGTCTGTGCTTGCATACGTCACATCTGTTGTGCAATTGTGAAATTACTGATGGTGTTTGGTTGTTTTGTTTGAAAATGCAGCTATACCAATTAAAAAATTAAAAATTAAAATTAAAAACTAAAGAAATAATTTGATAACCCATGGTGGTTTATTTCATCCTAAGGGGAGAGGAGCAGCTTAATTTGAAATATTTGAATTAGTCTGAGGAAGGTGTCTGTTGGTGGTGAATGTTGCCTTGATATTACATCACCATACTTTATGAAAAGAAATAAAGTAAAGATTTCATATCAATTTCTTAGCCTTGCAGTTAAGTAAGGTTAGGTTAGGGCTACATTAGTTTAATTAAGTTGGGTCATTCCATGAAAACATCAACCTTTAGCGTGAATTTCAGAAATCATGAAATATACAGTAAGTCCTCCTTATACGGTATTTCGTTATCTGGTAAATTCACAGTTACGGTGTTTGGTAACTACTACCCTCGATTCTATTTACGGTAAGAAAATTTCACAGATACAGTATCTGCCCATGTTTTATTTACACCGCACCTTAGCGCCACCACAACAATCAGTCTCTTCCTGTGTTTCCCACTGAACACAATTGAAATCCTTGTGGCGTGTTTTTTGTTGATATTATTATCACGACGCACAGTGATGCACCCATAATGGCCCCAAAATATTCTGCAGACACTGCTGGAGTTGAAAAGGCAAAGCAAAAGAGGAATAGTCTGACATTGGAGGTAAAATTAGATACAGGGAACCCCGCTTAACGAAAGGGTTATGTTCCTATAAAACCCTTCGTTAAACGAAACTTCCTTAAGCGAACCGATTATAACAAGTTTAACCCCTGACTTGAACTTACATTGAGAGTAAACAAAGCGAGAGTGCAACATAATACAGTAAAAGGTTTAATGAAAGTAAAAATTATGAAGTTGAACATTTAGGCAGTTTAATTTAAGTCATTATAATGTACACTAATGTATGTATATACGTAACTTTATAACGATGATGATCTTAAATTTATGAAGGGAGGGAGAGTGGAGCGGGAAAGACACTAACTGGCAACCTGTGGAATGTAAACAAAGGGCGCATCATTGTACTGCATACAAAACTTATATACCACATTTCCACAAGACTTTCCATTTTATCCATTGTAGAGTCATGAGTTCAGGTGTTCTTTTAGCTTGCAAGGAAGATACGGTCTCACCAGCCCTCTTAATAGAGTCTGCTGACTTGAAAATAGTAGAAACAGTAGATGGAGTCAAGATGGTGGCAAGCAATGCTATTAGTTTTTTCGCCTCTCTCGTGTCTGTGAATAATATCCAGCTTCACTTTACGAGTACGAGACTTCCTGGTCTTCTTAGCAACACTAGGCGACATTGCAGGGTGTTTTGGTGGTAAGTTGAGCAAGGGAAGACGAGCTGCTGCTGACGCTGTTATTGTTTTGAACAGGGGGAGTGAGTGGTGCGCGTGTTGTCTATGAGAGGAGCTGGTGTGGGATTGCCTGTATTTTGAAGAGGAAAGAGCAGGGGTAAGGTATGTCTACCATAAGTAAAAAATAGGGCCTAGCCCAGCCGAGAGTCTGGATAGTGTTAAAGAATAGTGAGGCTATAAAAAAAGCTGGGGAGAATGTAATAGATCTGCAGAGTAGAGCCTTGTCTGCCCACTCAGCGGAAGATGAGTAAAGGCTGAAAATCTAATTTTTACTACTAAAATTAATTTCTTCACTTACCTGTTTTTCATACAAAATATAGCAGTTCCACTGCTCCACATACCTTTTCGCTGAGAAACCACCCGCTTTAGCGCTACGCCTGGCAGCGCGGCGCTCATTGCTGCCGCCAGCACACTGCCTGGGCAACCGTCAGTTATTTCTCAAGGGAGAGAACCTGACCGGGGGAGGAAGGGAGGGCAGTGAAGTTTTGTATGAAAAACAGGTAAGTGAAGAAATTTATTTTAGTATTAAAAATTAGATTTCTGTCACAGACACCTGTTTTTCATACAAAATATAGCAGATTCCACCACTGAAGGAGGCGGGAGTCAGAAGAAAGTGCCAGGCGTGAGGGTGAAAACAAACTGTCCATATGTAGACACTAACCTCTTGGCTGAGGCCGGGCAGCATAGGGGTGCCAGCGGGCTCGGCTGAGGGTTTGGGAGGTCCTCCTAACCCGTGTGTCTAAAAGGGAGCAGGCCTTAGGGGTCAGGGGATGAGTGTTCCAGGAGCGTGCTCAATACCCTGACGCAGAGGAGAGAACCCCGGCTACTGACCCAATCAACTAAGACGAGCAGTGTAAGTGAGCACTGGGGTGTTCACCTGAGGGAGCCGAAGCGTTACCCCAGAGCAAGGAGGACCTTGTGGTAGTTGTCAGCCCACAATGTGACCGGCTGCAACAACTGGACCCAGGAAAAACGTCGCCTTCCTTCCGCACTATATCGCGGAGATAATGGTCGGCAAAGACCGAGTGAGTCCTCCAGCGTGCTGCCTTCAGGATGGTCGGAACCGAGCAGTTTTCCCAGAGGAGCATGGAGGCAGCAATGCCACGGATGTCATGGGCACGGGCATTGACCTCGAGGCAGACAGAGTCAGAAATAGCCTCATGGGCAGACTTGATGGTATCCCTGAGGAAGTATGAGATGGCCGCTTTCGACATAGGTCGAGAAGGGCGTTTAACTGCAACAAACAGATTCCTGGGCCTTGTCTCTGAAGCAGTCCGTTGTAAGTAGTGGCAGAGAGCCCGAACAGGGCACAAAAAGCGCTCCTCATCCATGGAACCGAGAATGGAAGTAAGGCTCTTAATACGGAATTCCGGGCGTGCTGTGAACTCCGTATCCGTCTTAGCAATGAACTCAGGAGATAGCAGACCATAAGATCCTGTCCTTGCCAGCTAGTCCGGGAGGAGAGGGCCTGGATCTCCCTATCCTCTGCGCTGTAGCTAATGCCAGGAGAAAAGAGTCTTCCTGGTCAGGTCCCTGGAGGACGAGAGCCGAAGGGGCTCGAAGGGGGCCTTGGACAGGTAGCGAAGAACTACATCCAGGTTCCAGGAAGGACTAAGATTCCTAGTAGGTCTGCGGGGTTGAGAAGAGCACGCCTTGACAATAGCACTCAACACCCGGTCATTGTTGAGGTCCACGCCCCTGATTGCAAAGACTCCATTCAGCATGGCCTTATAACCCTTAATGGCAGAGGTAGAGATTGCAATCCTGGCGCAGGTGAACGAGAAAATCTGCGACCTTTTGGACCGTGGGATTGGAGACAGTGTGGCCGTGATCTTTGCACCACTTCCTGTACACCTTCCACTTGTGCTGATAGTTGGAAGCAGAGGAAGGCCTCTTGTCGTGAGATAAGAACTGGGCCACCTTAGAGGAGAAACCCCTGTGCCTCAGAAAGCGCTGGATAGTCTCCACCCTGTCAGCTGAAGCCCGGGGAGACCGATGTGGAACTTGTGGATGTGTGGCTGTCTCAATAGATCTTTGCGAAGAGGGAGGCGGCGGGGAGGCTCCACCGACGCCGCCAACAGATCTGGAAACCATTCCTTCTGAGGCCAGTAAGGGGCTATGAGGATGAGACAGGTGTTCCGGGAAGCCCGGAGCTTGTTGAGAACTCTCCTGATGAGGGGGAAGGGTGGAAAGGCGTACAGATCCTGGTTGTCCCAATTGTAGAGGAAGGCGTCTGTGGCGATGGCCGCCGGATCCTGAAAGGGGGACACAAAGTTCGAATCCGTAATTGAGACGAGTGGCGAACAGGTCGACTGTCGGGTAGCCCCAGACCCGCCACAGCAGGTGACAAACATCCATATGTAAGGTCCACTCTGTGGACAGGGATTGGTGTCGGCGGCTGAGGCAGTCGGCCACCACATTGACTGAGCCCCTCACAAACTGGGGCAAGATCGACACTGCATGCGCTTCTGCCCAGTCGAGGACCTGGCGTGCCTCGAGGTTGAGAAGGATAGAGTGAGTACCCCCTCCTGTGCAGGTAAGCGAGGGCCGTGGTGTTGTCCGAGAAGACAGCGACAACTGAGCCCCTCACCACCTCCGTGAAGTGCTGGAGGCCGAGGCGGATCGCACGGAGTTCTAAAACGTTCACGTGGAGCGTCTGTTCCTGGATGTTCCACAGGCCACTCACAGAAGCCTGGAGGAGCGACGCACCCCAGCCGACTGTAGAGGCATCCGTGTAGAGAAGGTGGTCCGGAATGGCAACCTGAAGAGGCTGACCCTGCCCCAAGTTCTCGTCCTCCAGCCACCATTCCAGGTCCTGACGTGAAGCACTGTCCCAGCTGACCGGATGGTCGTCTAGCATCGACCACCTGTCCCATTGCTGGTTCAGTTGGATCTGCAGGAGACGCGTCCGCCTCCTGGATCCCGGCACTAGATGTATGAGGGAAGACATGTGCCCCAGAAGTCTCAACCAGTGCTCCGCTGGGGGACGGGCAACTGAGGAAGGAGCGGAGTAAATCCTGGAGGCCTCGAATCCTCCCCTGGGTCGGGAAAACCCTCAAAAGAGGGGAGCGAATCACCATCCCGAGGAAGGTCTTCTCCTGTGCAGGGGTCAGGGATGACTTCTCCCAATTTACTCGGATGCCCAGGTCCGAGCAGAGCCTGAGCAGACAAGCTGTGGCGTGTCGAGCTTCTACCGCTGAAGAGGCCAGTACCAACCAGTCGTCGAGGTAGCGAAGGATGCGGAAGCCCGACGATGGAACTCCGCCGAGACAGGAGCCATCAGACGAGTGAAAACCTGCGGAGCAGTGGAGAGACCGAAGCAGAGGACTCGAAACTGAAAGTGGTACCCCTCCCACACAAAGCGCAGGAACTGACGGCTGTGGGGATGAATGGGCACCTGAAGATATGCGTCCTGAAGGTCCAGTGACACCATCCAGTCGTCCTGTCGGATGGCCGACATTACCGTCCGGACAGTCTCCATCCTGAATTTGGTGGTGACGACGTACTTGTTGAGGAGGGAGAGGTCGATGATGGGGCGGAACCCGCCTGTGGCCTTTGGAACGACAAACACATGGCTGTAGAAACCTGGGGAGGGAGGCGCTTCCTCTATAGCCCCTTTTGTCCAGAGACGCTGGAGCTCCATCTCGAGGGCGAGACCCTTGGGTGACCCTGGGGCATAACCCCTGCGATCCTCAAAGAGAGTGGTCAGGGTGGAGGGAAGAGAAGGGATCTGGTAGCCTTCCCAGAACGCTGAGGACCCATTCCTCTGCCCCGATCTTGAGCCAACCTTCCCAGCAAAGGGCCAGACAGCCCCCCACCACCCCATGGTGAGAAAGACTGTCATTTCCGAAAGGGCTTACCCTCCGTCCTCCTGACTGCCCACTAGGGCGGGCAGAGAGCGGTCCGGAAGATCCACCCCGAGGATTCCCAAGACGAGGGCGAACTTGTGCTCGCCGGGGAGGAGCAGCCGGAGGCCTCGAGGCTGAGGGGGCAGGAAGATGAGAACCGCGCCCACCAAGGGAGTACCGGTGGCCGGACGTGGACGAGCCAGGGCCCTGAGAGCAGTCTCATGGAGAGTCATGGCAGCATTACTCTTGGAAGACTGGAATGCCTCCTGCAGCTTGGCCTCATCAAAGAGGAGAGGAGAAAAGATGGGGGACCGTCTAAGGATGCCCTTCTCCACCTGAGAGAAGGTGGGTCTGAGGTGGGCAATGTAGGACTCCCTTCTCCAGGCCCGAAGATTGGCATTGACGTAAGTAGAATCACGGCAGATGTCATTCAAGGCCATACGAACAGCCTTAAAGAGCTGTCCCTCTAAATCCAACAGGTGTGAGGGGAGATGCGGTACCGTCAGTAGGTGAAGGGCACCTAAGCACCAAAAAGAGTAGTTGAGTGCGTCCAGAGAACGACCAACCACTCCCTCCATCCTGGCGACCTCCTGCTGGTCACGGATAACCCTCGGCTCACGGGAGCCCGAGTTCAAGGCATGGTGCAAGTCCTGGTTAACGGCAATAGCCTTCCCTGAGCCTTCCTGGTCCAATACTGTGTACATCCTGGCAAACCTGCCTGAAGGATAACCAAGAGAAGCTGGCTTCCTGTCATTGGCCTTCAGGTAAGCATTGTTGGCTTGCTCCTGAAGAACTGGAGGGTTGAGCCCTAGCGAGGAGAATTGGCCCTCCCTGTGACTCAGGTGCACCAGCTCCGGGCGAGAGGACCCTCTTGCTCAAGCCTTTGGCCCCTCGCGTCCTCAAACACTGAATTGATGTAATCCATCATGCGATGGTACATGGAGGCCGATGGGGCTGGGTCTCATCCTCCTCCAGCCCCGGGGATGTGGAGGGACGGGCAGGTCCTGGAGACAAGGAGGCCGGGCCCTGCCACCCCAAACAAGAAGGCCAGGGGGAACCATGGAGTACCTGTCTATCAGTGCTATCCATGAGGAGAAGGTCACTACCCGGAGACGGGCAGTCCGGGGTGCCTCCAGGAGCGGAGACGCCAGCCTCAGAGGGAAGCGCACACCTCGAGGGAGAGGAGGTCCTGGCGCCTCTCTGGCGTAAGACAGTGGGTTTGGTAGGACGTGGGGGTCGGCTGACTCTGAGCCCCTAGCGGCCGAAAGGACATAGGTGGCAGCCCGTGGAAAGGGCGTGGGCAAGCCACCTGGTAGGCGAAGGGGCAGAGCATCACCCTTGCCTGGGCCCTCACCCTGGGCCTTGGGGGAGGGGCCAGGAGCAGTGCACTGGTCCACCCTCTCCCTGTCCCCCCACCGACCGGGCCTGGGAAGGAGCCAGGGCACCGGTCACCACTGAGGTGGGGCGGGACTTCTTGATCCTTCTAGCGTCATCCTTAGGAGGATGAGAACGCTTGAAGCCACCTCAAGCCCCGGACGGCCCCTGGCCCCTGACTTGATGTGACTGCACACACCTTTTTGCGTCAGGACTCTGGGGGGGCAGGACACTGAACTTCATCAGGTCTCTGTCCGAGGACGAGGGGAGAGCTGAAAGAGGTGGGTCAGTAGCCAGGAAGACACAGGGTTATGTAACTCTCCCAACCGTGAAGACACCAGGCTGTCAACAGAAGCAAGGAGTTGCTCCTGCCAGGATTCCAAAAACAGGGAAAGATCTATAGAGACTGGAGGCTTAGACCCCTGCTGAGAAGCTGAATCATCAGCAGTGAGCTCATCCTGAGAAATTACACTGCCTGCCTGAAGGGCAACACCTCCAACAGAACCAGCAGAGGAGACCTGAGAGCTAGAATCCCCAGACATATGGCTCGTGTCACTGCTGATACCAGACCGGGTAAGAGAGCCCTTAGACTTACCCTTTAAGTTAGCTTTAGCCTCCCGCTTGCGCCTCAACCCGCATTGATACTTGTAGGCGGTAAGAATCTTATCCTTGCTCCAGCCAGAACACTCATCACACCTCTTACCTAGGCTGCAGAACTCCCTGCACTTGATACAGACCGAATGAGGATCATGGAGGACACTACCCAAGACCCTGGAACAGTCAGGCCTAGAGCAAATCCGCCTCGTGGGCTGTGGCGAAGGAGACGTAAACACTGCAGAAGGACCGGCAGGGGCGTCCATATGGCTGGCCAAAACACCCTCCAGGACGGGAACAGACAGCCCCGGAGACACAGGAACATCACTAGAATCTTCCTCCATAGAAACAGGAGGAGAAAAGAAGGCGAAAAAAGGCGAGGAAGAAAGGAAGCAGCGGCGGAAACGCAGGTCTACTCGCTCTGCACGCCGAGAAATAACTGACGGTTGCCCACGCAGTGTGCTGGCGGCAGCAATGAGCGCCGCGCTGCCAGGCGTAGCGCTAAAGTGGGTGGTTTCTCGGCGAAAAGGTATGTGGAGCAGTGGAACTGCTATATTTTGTATGAAAAACAGGTGTCTGTGACAGAATTTCGATTTGCAGTAATGTTTTCAGGAGCACATATGTACCGTATAATGAGGACTTACTGTTAGAGATGTACCGATGCATCGGTATTGGAATCAGCGGTATCGGCCATTTTTGGGTATCGGTATCGGTATATTTTATGCCGATACTTCCAATACCTAAAAGGAATTTCTTACTTAGTGATATATTCGATATAAGATATTGATGATACCAAATTAATATAATATGGCATATTAAGTTTTCGTGGTGATTACCGTATGTCATAGAATACTGTTTTCTGTGGTAATAAGCCACAACCTCTAAATTGGACTTGTATGAAACGCGTATAGGCTGAACTCCGGCATCCTGTCACACGGTCGGTCATGAGTCACCATACATTCTCACTGTCTCTCGGTTAGACACTGCTCCTCCACCCACACAAAGTTCACACAGGTGAAAAGCTTATGTTTTTGAACTATAATCTAAGAATGTCAAACTCCAGATATTGAGAATTCAACAAAATGATTTGGTATATATATATAATATATATATATATATATATATATATATATATATATATATATATATATATATATATATATATATATATATATATATATATATATATATATATATATATATATATATATATATATATATATATATATATATATATATATATATATAGTTAGGCATTTTGCATTATTGTAAATAACAGCATATTCTTATATGATTTATAATTAAGTGCTAGTGCTAGCTTTTTCCAAGATATAATACTGGAATAGGTGGAAGCTCGAATTATATAATTATATTAATTTTAATGCAAGTTTAATTTTTGAGTTACTTGTGTTAACCTAAGGATGTAAAAATTCCATAACTAACAAAGTAACGATTCTGTTTTGTAATCATGTGCATTGTGTGCATATTGATTATTTAAGATCATAGCAATACACTAGAAATTTAGAATAAACTAAACTTTTTTCTATTTAATTGAAAAGATTAGGTGAAAGCTCATTTTTCTGAATTGGTCTACTAATGTCTAATGAATTAATATCAAAGGATGTCAGATTTAATTAAAGAGAAACATACACAACAAAATGAGTTTCTTTTGCTAATATTTTGTGTCGGTTTTACAATTTTAATAATTAAAAAAAATATTTTTGATCGCCAAAATATCGTCAATGAAATTAATAATGAAAATGCACAAGACCAAGTGGTCGCTAAAGGAGTAAGAAGTAAGAATTTAAAATAACTGACAAGAATCAGAAAACTGAGAAGATATTCATTCCAATTACTGAGTAATTTACCTTTGCAAATGGCTTCAAAAACCTTCTAGAATTGCTCCTTTTTCACAAACGTTCTCAGAAGGACTTACAGCATCCCCCAAAACAAAGCCTCCCATCTGATAACGCTTGCCGTCCACCAACTCATCCTGATGTCCAGTGCAGTAATCACTATAAGTAGTAGTATCGGTATCGGTGGTATCGGTATCGGTAGTAGTATCGGTATCGGCCCAATTAGGTGGTATAGGTATCGGTATCAGAATCGGCCAAAATTTTGGTATCGGTTTTGAAGTGAAGATACTTTGAGTGTAATGTGTGTGATGTTTTTTTGCCATTTTTCCCATACACAACTCATGCATAGGAGAAAAATAATATAACTTTATATTATAAACAGGCTTAGCCATACCTTAATAATGACACCCTAAAATATCTTGTAAGAGATTGGAGTAGGTCACAGGCAGCATCACACACGTTACATGCATATAGTGAAACATTACTGAATCACGAAGTAACGTTTCTCACACAACCTCAGCGAGTCAGTATTCAGTGTTGCTGCTTAGTATGCTACATAGTTAATTTTTTTTCTTTTCAGAGTGTAATCTGATTGGCTATTAAAGCAAACAGGGTAATGTTAAGGGTGAATTTAGGGTAAAGTTGGCAATCAACCTGACAGCACTGGTCTCACCCTACTTCCTTAGACGTCAAGAGGGAAGGTTCATCGTTTAGCTCTCTATTTTTTCAGAAATAATGTTTTTAAAGACATAAGCTGGGAGAATTAGAATCAGAAACTTCAAGAATAGATGAAGCTATAGACAACAAGAAACAAACAAACAGCATGCAGCTGTGAATAACAGCTGCAAGTTTGAACTCTTCCCCCCCCTCTATCATGCCTTTTATCTTCCCTTCCATCTCCTCACCTCACATAGGTAGGCTCTCCTCCACCCTGTGTCTATCATAAGACTGCTATGAACTATTCAAACAGTGTTTTTTTCACTATCTTCATCATCACAGCTATACAACATTACCTAACTGTCACTATAAGCCTCACTACACTATTACAAAAGATTCTGTTGAGACAAAGGTATCAAGCTGAAGATGAGTAATGATTATTTCACAGTGTCCCTATCTCACATCAACACACTGATCACCACTCAGAAAGTGTCCAGTTCAGTCGCAAAACAGCAGATTGCCATGACACTGCCGATGATGCCTTCCAAACCCTCACCTACGAGTGAATAATGTTTTCTAGATATGAGGGGATCTGATGCCTTATCATCCTATCATGCTCCAGGAAAACACCAATGTATACACAATCATATGTGAAAATTTAATGCCAATCAAATAAATACAAACAACAGGACAAGGAATCTACCAGTGTCAAAGTTGAACCAGCTCCCAAACCAATACCAGGTAGCTATGTACTGGTTCAGTATACAATTATAAAGAAATAGAAGACATATAAACATTATATTGCAGTCAATGAGTCAGTGTCATAAGAGGGGATGTTTAATGTTTACTTTTTGTTTCAACAAAAATCACACAAGTAAAGCGTCTCCCTTATTTGGTAACGTGTTTGACTGTCACATTTCCATTTGTAGCACAATAATTATTAAGAATAACCAAATCTTACGGCTATAGTAGATTGCTTATATATTTATCTATTCGTGATATGAAGCATTCCTTAACTGGTCCAGTTAAGTCACAGAGATTATTAATTTATGAAGTCAAAGTCAGAGATGACGTAGCATCACAGTAACATTCCTCACACAACAATTGAAAATATACATAAAATTTAAATCAAAACAAATAAACAAACTGACTGTGGCATGAGGTAGACTGAAGTATTGGTAACATAGCATACAATAGCCATTCATATATCTTGCACAATGTTAGTAATATAACTCAGAGTAGTTCAATAAGTTGTCTCCAAATTTAACATTTTCTCAAAATGGAATGACATCTTAGCTAAAATTAGTTTGGTTAGGTTAAGTTACCTTAGTTTGGTTAGATTAGTTTGTTTAGGTTAGGTTAGATGGTGATGGTGTGGATAGCCACATGGTGGCCTTGGTCAAGCAGCAGCCAGTCCTCTTGAGTGAACACTAAGTGTTACTGCTATGTTATTTATTTATCTATTTATTTTTACTGATGGATTTCAGTAATTTTTGTATCAATCTGCTTACTATTTTTACCACAAAACACTAATATATATATATATATATATATATATATATACGATTTGCCGGAAAACCAAGCAGATCAATTTAAAACAGGCCGAAAACTACCCAAAAACAAAGGTTTTGTCTAGAATAGGGGCTACTGCAGGAGTAAAAAATTACTTGAAACATTCCTCACAAATGAGTGGTGATGGCATACCTGGTGATGATTGAAAGGCAGGAAGAGAGAAAGTCAGAGAAAGAACAAGAAAAAAAAAAAACGTATTTCAAATAAAGGTCATGTACCGCCCTCTAGAGTGATGTAAGGGTTACTTCTTCCACCAAATAACGCTTGGCGTAGGTGCAATCAATAACACCGCCCCACTTTGGCCCCTAACACTGCATACATGCCATGAGCGGAGAGGATGCCAAGTACCACAGGTGCCAGGTGCCAGTCCTGCCTGCCGACGTCGCCAGTCGCCACTGGTGGTTGTGATGGTGGTGGTAGTTGTGTTTACAATTTGCAAAGTCCTCACTCGGTTCGGCGCCACCCCCCCAACAACCCTCCCCACCCAATCCAAACCTCTTGCTGAAGGAAGACGGTAATAACTGCTACCTAAATCACACACAGTCTTTCTCATACCTATTCTATTTAATATCCTATATTTTCATTATTTTCTTTGAGCTTTTGTGATAACCATTTTCGGCCGCATGATGTGTACTTTGTTAATAAATTATGATTTACAAAACATGCTGAATATTACGACAATAAGTAATAAATGTGCGTTGATATGTAGGTATAAAAATGCATTATGACCATAGGTGATCAGTGATCACCATTCATCAATATCATTGTTACCAGCACATTCCACTTTTCCAAACCTTGTCTCATGTAGTGTATGCTTTCCTGTCCTTTTTTATTTCTATTGATAAAATGATGATCCAAAGCTATTTTTCAATTTGCCGTCGTTAATCTTATTTCCTACTGTTTATTCAAAAGTTGTTACTTTTGTGTGCCGTGGCAACAGTGGGCTTGGTGCGAAGTTCAAGTTTTGTTTTGTTATTTGCCAAACGTGTGTGGTAGTGTTACCCCACCCCCCCTCTACCTTGAGCTCTTGTTCATTGTGTGGCATATGCAAGTAACTGTAGTTGTTGTTGCATCTTGAGTTTTCTTACATAAATAATGTATAAAGGTGTTCGGTCGAGTCTGTTTTTGGGGAACCTTCAAGCTTCAGCCTTACACGGACACAGACACAGACGTCTCCTGGAAGAGATAGATTCAGGCCTGTGACTCCAGCTCTAAATTACGTGTTCCAGATCTTGTGGTCATGTGGTCAAACTTGTGATCGATGCTCCCTGTTTTTTTTGTTTTGTTTTTTCAGTATAATCAAACCTTTGCTCTTCATTTTCCATACATCGTCTAATTTTCTTTCAAGCTCTTGAACTTTATTACCATTTTATCACACTGTTTGGGAGGCTGTTCATGTTATTCACCACCCTATTATTATTTTTCCATTACAGTTATTGGTTGAAGCACTGTTCAACGTTTTTTCATGAAACCATATTGTTTCCTTGTGATAAGCTCATTTTTCTTAAGATGATCAATCATTTTTCTTCTAATCATGGTCTCCATTAATTTACAAATTACATAATTTTGCGGGTCCTTTCTATCCCCTTTCTTGTGTAGTGCTGTAATATTTGCAGAATTCCAATCCTTGGGCAATTTCCCCTGCTTTATTGATAAATAAAATATGATTTGTAATGGACACGCTGTTTTGTTCCTCGCCTCTTTAATTATCCTAGGGTGAAAACCTTCGGGACCTGGTGCCTTGGCCCTTTTTAAATTGTCCATAGTGAGAGTAATATCTTCACAAGTAAATAGTATTTGTGTTAACAAGGAAACATCCTTCACCTGCATGCTTGGTACTTCTCTCTAAAGTTCCCTAGTGAACACTCTATTAAAGAACTCCACTAACACTGTGGCTTTCTCTCTATCATTTTGTGTTTCTATTTTTTCCTTGTCAAATACAAATTTCTTATACCAGCTGTAGTTTTTGTCTGATTGTACATATTTCCAAAATAATTTTTGTATTTGATTTAACATTTTTGACAATTATTTTCTCATTACTTTTTAATTGCTCTCCTTGTTTCTCATCTAATCTGATTGTTGATTTGTCTGTATTCCAAATCCACCAGGCTGCACTCGCTTGTCTTGTTTTCTCCTGCATCATTCATTCTCTTAAATCTCATCCAAAGTCTGTTTTTTTATTATCTTAGACCACAATTTCCTATTCATTGTCAAGCCTTGTTTTTTTCTTTTCCTCAGTCTTTCCTGATTTTCAAACTCTGTTTTCAGAACACAAATATCGATAGTTTCCTGGAATTTCTTTTTAAACTTATCCCATATCACCTCTACATCTTGGTAATTAAGATATTCATCCCACTTTATGGATGATAATTTACCCAGTTTACTATACTAGTCTGCTTTTTCATATAAGTACAAAGGCTTTTTATACTCTTCCTTCTGTGGTTCTATACAAAGGTTGCCCACATAAGGTACTACTTGAGCCTTCCATCTGAAACTCTTTCATAACTAGAAAATGTCAAAATCTTTCAAACTCAGACTCCCCTCAAGACTTCTGGCATCTGGCCAAAAACATCTCCAATAACTTCACTTCTTCATCTTTCCCTTCTTTATTTCATCCTGATGGCACCACTGCCATCTCATCTATCTCTAAAGCTAAACTCAAATGTTTGCTAACAACTCCACCTTGGATAATTCTGAGCTTAGCCCTCCCTCTCCTCCTCCCCTGACTATTTTATGCCTTCAATCGAAGTTCTTCACAATGATGTTTTTCATGCCCTCGCTGGTCTAAATCCTCAGAAGGCTTATGGACCTGATAGGGTCCCTCCTATTGTTCTCAAAAACTCAGCTTCTGTGCTTGCACCTTCCCTGGCCAAACTTTTTCAGCTATTCTATTGACCTCTACCTTTCCTTCTTGCGGAAGTTTACCTACATTCAGCCTGTTACTAAAAAGGGTGACCATTCTAATCCCTCGAACTACCGTCCTATAGCTTTAATCTCTTGTCTAAAGTTTTTTAATCTATCCTGAATAGGAAGGTTCTTAGATATTTGTCATATCACAATCTTCTATCTGATCGCCAGTATGGCTTCTGTCAAGGTCGCTCTACTCGTGATCTTCTGGCATTCCTTACTGAATCTTGGTCATCCTCTTTTAGAGATTCCAGTAAAACTTTTGCTGTCGCATTAGACATATGAAAAGCTTTTTGATAGAGTCTGGCATAAAGCTTTGATTTCCAAACTGCCCTCCTACGTTTTCTATCCTTCTTTCTACAACTTTATCTCGAGTTTCCTTTCCGACCATTCTATTGATGATGTGGTAGACGGCCACTGTTCTCCTAAATCTATTAATAGTGGTGTTCCTCAGGGTTCTGTCCTGTCACCCACTCTCTTTCTTTTATTAATTAATGATCTTAACTAAACTTCTTGTCCTATCCACTCCTACGCTGATGATACCACCCTGCATCTTTCCATGTCCTTTCAGAGACAACCAACCCTTCAGAAAGTCAACAGATCACGCAGGGATGCCACAGAACGCCTGACTTCTGATTGGGGCAGAGAAAATGTAGTAGTTTTCAATGCCTCAAAAACTCAATTCCTCCATCCGTCAACTTGACACAACCTTCCAAACAACTATTCCCTCTTCTTTAGTGACACTCAACTGTCTCCCTCTTCCACACTGAACATCCTTGGTCTGTCCTTTACTCATAATCTTAACTGGAAACTTCACATCTCATTTTTCGCTAAAACAGCTTCCATGAAGTTAGGCATTCTGAGGTGTCTCTGCCAGTTTTTCTCACCCTTCTAACTGCTAACTCTGTACAAGGGCCTTATCTGGCCCTGTATGGAGTACTCTTCGCATGTTGGGGGTTCCACTCACCTAGTTTTATTAGATAAGTTGGAATCAAAAGCTTTTCATCTCATCAACTCCCTTCCTCTGACTGACTGTCTTCAGCCTCTTTCTCACTGCCAAAATGTTGCATCTCTTTCTATCTTTTATTGCTATTTTCTTGCTAACTGCTCTACTGATCTTGCTAACTACATGCCTCCCCTCCTCCTGTGGCCTCGCTGCACAAGGCTTTCTTCTTCCTCTCAACCCTATTCTGTCCAACTCTTTAACATAAGAGTTGACCAGTACTCTCAATCATTCATACCTTTCTCTGGTAAACTCTGGAACTCCCTGCCTGCTTTTGTATTTCCATCTTCCTAAGACTTGACTTCTTTGAAGAGGGAGGTATCGAGACATTTGTTCCTTAATTTTGGCTAACTCTACTTTTCTTTTGGGAACCAATACTTAAGTGGGTCTTTTTTTCTTTTTTATTTATTTATTTATTTATTTATTTTTTTTTTTGCCCTTGGCTGGCTTCTCTTTCGTTTAAAAAAAATTTAATTGCTCATAGCCATGGCCACTTTTTCCCCAGCGGGTTTCCAATCTTAATTCTTAACAAATAAATCATCATCCCAAAATATCAAGAGTATTTCCATCATTTTCTCCTCTAAACCTTGTAATTTCTGTAACATGTTGAAGAAAGAAACAGTCTCAAACTTTTTCAATTAAGTTTGAACTTGAATGATCATTTCCGTGCCAACAAGTTAAGTTTTCCCACTTTACATTAGGCAGATTAAAATCTCCAACTATTAGCTTATGTCTTGTGTCATATTCACTGATTTCATGTAGCAATCTTAACATTCCTTCATTATTTTCCAATTGACTATTAGGACTCCTTATATAGATACCAGCTGTACATCATCAAATTCACCTTTAATTTTTGTTACAATATATTCACAAGCTTAATTTCTTAAGCTCTATTAAGTCATGCCATTTATTACTTTTAATACATATCAACATACCCCTTCCCAGTTCCACCTGTAACAAATTTTTATCATATATCTTGTAGCCATCAATCTTGTATTCCAGTTTTTCTCTTTCAAATCTAAAAAAACATTTGGTTTTACTTCTTGAATAGTAATTATGCTAGGAGGTGTTTGTTCTCTTGCATATTCTTTTATCTTTACTTAATACATCCACATTCAAGAACCAAATATACAACACATTGATTTTATGTACGTAATTGATTGTTTTCATTTTTACTTTGATATAATATATATCCTCTTTTACTACATTGATTGGTAAATGTGCTGCATTCTATTTCCTGCCCAATAGCCTTTCAATATTGCATTTTTATTTCTTTACTTACTGTCTCCTTTTCACCTTCAGAATATATCTGTTCCTTGGACTTCTGAAAACATAGTAGTTTCCCGAACTCTGCTCATCTTCATTCCTCTTTCATTCCTTACTTTCATTAATATGTATATACATTGACCTTAACCTTAGCATTATAGTGGTTTATTTTGCAACAAATGACAAAGAAAGGAATAGGAAAAATGAGGAAAGAAATTGAAAACATAATAGAAGCTAATATAGAGGAAAATTTAGTTATATTAGGAGACTTTAACATACATGGTTTCAAAGGTGCACAAGAATCAAATGATAAAAGAAAGATTATTCTATAATGGTTAGAAATGTACAACTTGAAAATGCTTAATGATGACTTTGAGTGTGAAGGTGAAGTAACATGGAGGAGACAAGGACAAGAAAGTGTGATTGATTATGTTCTTATATCACAACAGCTCTGTAAGGAGTACATGAGGATAGAAATTGATGTAGAATAGGTGAAATTTGACTTATCAGACCATAACTTGATCACAGTAACATTAAAGAAAAAAGACAAACAAGTAAGTGTGGCAAAGGCTAGAGGATGGGAGAAATACAAATATTTTAAAACAGATAAAGCGTCATTAATGGAATACAGACTACAAGTTGAAAGGATTTTGGGAGACGAAGTTAACATAAGTATTGGAAACTTCAATAACATACCTTGGGAAGTGGCAACAAAAACACTCAAGAAGAAATGCAGAAGGAAAATGAATAGATGTAGACAAGAACAAACTCTAGAATAGCCATTGATAACAGACCAAATCAAACAGTAGTTACTATAAAGAAAAGGAAAGAATATAACAGAGCCAAGAGAAATGCAAGAACACCACATGAAGAGATGTCCTTTAAAGAATAGTATTTAGAAGCAAAAGCAAAGACACAGAAATAAGTGAGAGCAGCAGTGTATGGATATGAAGAAAAAATATCTAAAGAAATGAAAGAAGACATTGACAAGAAAAATTATGGGAACATATTGACAAGCTAAGAAAAAGAACCAGGAAAAGGGAAGGCAAAATAAGAATGTATGAAGAACAGGCATCAGAGGTACCCCAAGAGAGAAAAGAAGATGTAATCAAGGAATATTGGAAGAACATCCATGAAATGAATGAAAACAACATCAAGGAGGTATGGAATACCAAGACAAAGAGAACCTATTCAAGAGCAAGAGAAGTAAACATGCTGCCAGAACATAATATAAGATTACAGATTAATACAGTAATGAGGAAGAGGAAGACATGGTTGTTTGGAGTGAAGGAACACTGGAACCCCTAGATACAGTGTACACTTTGAAAAGAGTGATAAAAAATGGGGAACCCTACAGTCAAAGAGGAAGGAGTAAAAGAAAGTATTAAGAATTTAAAGGGTTGAAGAGCAGCAGTACCTGACAAAATGAAGGCAGAATTTTATAAAGCACTACAAGATAGTAAGAAATTCATAACTTTGCTAACAGGAATTTTTAGGGAAATACGTACTGGAAAATGGAACAGCTCCCAAATCATGGAAAGAATTAAAAAACAACCATGATACCAAAGAAACCTAAACCAAAAGTATTTGAGTTATGACAAATTGCAGTGACCAACATATCTTATAAATTGTTTACATCAAACATAGTGAAAGAAAATATAGAAATGCACATAAAGGATAACAAATTAACTAAAGAAAATTAAGGTGGATTTACAAAAAAACAGAAGAGTGGAAAACAACATAATGATTTTGAAGTACTGTGTGGATAAAGTGTATAAAGAAAAAAAAAAGCTCTATGTGAAGGCAGTTAACTTTGCAAAAAGCACATGATTCGGTGAAAAGAGATACACTAATTAAGATCTTAATGGAATATAAAATTCACCCTAAAATGATAGATATGTATAGGGACTGGTGTGTATACAGACAATAAAACGGACATCGTCCTAGGAGGAAAAGAAGTCAGCATGGCTGTGACTAGTAGCATTAGACGGGGGTACATAGCCTCCACTACTCTCTTTAAATTATTGACTTACGTTATAATAGATCAAAATAAAAGAAGGAGGCTTCCTAGATGAAAATTTCAAATAAAGTGCTTTATTCTGTGCAGATGATGGATTACTCATGACAAGGATGGAAGAAGAAATGTGCAGGATGATAGATACATTAACTAAATTAAGCAACTACATTGGCCTCAGAATAGATAAAGAGAAGAGTAACATCATAATTTTGATAAGAAAGAACAGCCACAACAAATAAAAACATTAAGATAACAAACAAAATAAAATATCTCAGAATAACAGTCACTAATAAGAACAACTGCTTCAAGACACACAGAGATAACTCCATCCAAAAAGCTAAAAAATTGGCAAATTTAACATAACCAGTATTAGCACAAAGCTCCAATAAAATTCTTATTGGCAAAACATTCTGAAAAAGTGTTGTGCTGCCCACAATCTTATATGGATCAAGTATTTTAGCTTACACCAAGGAAGAAATAATGAAATTACAGAGAATAGAAAATTCAGTATTCAAGGCAATCCTAGGAGTTCCCAGTTACACCCAAGTCTGAAGTGCTAAGAAGAGAGATAGAATCCAGTAGTATGAAGAAAGAGAGAAGGAAATAGAACTACCAACTTTGAAGGATAGATGGGAAAGAGGAGACCTAATAATGATGTGTAAGTTAGTAAACTGTATGGAAAAGATAGATAGACAAGACCTGGTATCACTGATGGAGAATGGAGACAGACGAACAAGAGGACATTCCAAGAAGACCATGAAAAGTCAATGTCTGAAGAACATTAAGAAGTTCTGTTTTCCACATAGGACGTTGGTACATGTGGAACGAATTGAGTGAAGAGAGTGTAGCTGCAGGAAGTGTGCACAAAGTTAAGGAAAAGTTAGATAAATGTAGATATGGAGACAGGTCTCTATGAGCCCTGCTCAAACCCTCTAATATACAACTAGGTAAATACACACAAAGGATGGAAAAAGACTTAGCCCCTAAATTATAGACCAGTGTCACTAAATAGTTTTGTGGGAAAGATCTGTGAAACTGTTATTAATGAAAAATGGTTAGAATATCTAGAGAGAAATGAAATAATAGATAACTCCCAATTTGGTTTCAGAAAAGGAAGGTCATGCACAACAATTTTACTAAGCTTTTATGCAAGAGTAATAGATGAAGTACAAGAGAGAGATGGATGGGTTGACACCGTGTATTTAGATACCAAGAAGGCTTTTGACAGAGTACCACATAGAAGACTCCTATGGAAAATAGATCACATTGGAGGAATACAGGAAAATATCTTAAACTGGATGACAGACTGAACAGATAGGGAAATGAGGCCAATGATAAGAGACGCCCTATCAAGCTGGAGCACAATTACCAGTGCCATATTACAGCGTTCGGTGTTGGTACTAATTATGTTCCAAGTATATATTAACAATATACAGGAGGGTTTGAGTAGCTACATAAATTTGTTTGCAGACAATGTGAAACTTTTGAGAGTAATAAGGAATATCAGTGACTGTATGGAATTGTAGAAAGTTATTGACAAGATCTGGGAATGGAGCCAAAGTGGAAATTATAATACCAGGAAATGCCATGTAATGGAAATGGGTAAAAGTAATAGAAAACCCATGTGGGATTATAAAATGGGAGAAGAGATTATAATGAAAAGGAGTGAAGAGAAAGACCTGGGAGTGACTAAACAAGACACCCTTAATTCCAGAAAGACACATAAATGGACTATTTGCTTCAACATATAAGACACTAAAGATCAGGATGGTGTTCAGTTACATGGGTAAGAGTATGATGAAAAAGATCATAACCACTATGATAAGACCTAGACTAGAATATGCAGCAGTGGTATGGTCACCATACAAGCAGAAAGACATCAAGAAAATAGACAGAATCCAAAGGACAGCTACAAAGCTATGAAGAAAGACAGAAGGAAATGAAACTACCAACTTTGAAGGATAGAAGGAAAAGCAGAAAGGGTTTTGGATAAAAAGAGATATGAACCTAGAGGAGAGGGAAAAGGAGAAAGTGTTAAGAAGTGAAACTAAGGAAAAAACAAGAAAAGGACAGAGATAGAGAAGAATATTTACATGAGGGTTCTGGATATGAGACTAAAGAAATGGTACCTATGGAAGAAAGAGGAGGTTGTGGAGGAGGAAAGAAATTAAGATTAACTTATACTAATATAGATGGATTGTTATCAAGCATCCTGGAGGTTAGAGATTATTCGAAAGAGAAAAAGCCGTATGTAATGTGCATCGTTGAAACAAAACTAAGAGAGCAGATCCATCTTAACTTTAAAGAGGAGAGATATAATAGCTGGAGAAGAGACAGGAAGGATAAAGGGGGAGGAGGAGTGCTAATAATGGTTCATGATAATATATGTGTGGAGGATGTGCAACATGGAGAGGACAAAGTGGAAGTAATGGGAGTAACAATCAAAAGAGAGAAATTGAAGAAGAGGAAAATTATAGTTACATATGTGCCACCTAAGACTGATACATGGGGAACTGAAGAACATAAAGATATGCAAAGAGAGGTGATTAAGTACCTAGATAACATGATAAGAAGAGATAGAAGAATACTTTTAGTTGGAGACTTTAACTGCAAAAACGTAAACTGGAGAGAGATGGAAGTAATGGATAATGCTGGACAGTGGAGCAAAGAAGTGTTACAGTTGACTATGGTTAATGCAATGGATAAGTAGGTGGAGAAGTCAACAAAGTACAGGGGGGAAGAAGAACCATTGTTGCTTGACAGTATGTATTCACAAAGAAAGAAAGGAAGAAGTGATCATGTGACATTAGAGATGCAAATTCAGGAGGAAGATGGGGTAAGTTACAGAGAGGACTACAAAAGAGAGAGATTAAATTATGCAAGACCAGATTTTGAGAAATGAAGGATCTATTTTGCTGATATTGAGTGGAGAAACGTTATGTACAGAAAGACAGTACAAGGGAAATATGACACATTCTTACAGAAATATAATGGAGTAAAAAAGATTTATACCTGTTTATAGAGTTAAGAAAAAATGCATGCTTGGTACAATGCTAGATGCATACAAGCTAAAAAGGCAAATGATAAAGCTTGGAAGAAACTCATAAAACAGAAAAATTACTATAACAGACAGCAGTACAAGGATACCAGAAATTAAAATATTAGAGTAAGGAGAGAGGAAGAAAGAAACTTTGAGAAAGATGTGGTGAATAAAAGCAAAGATGAACCCAAACTTTTCTACAAGTTTTTAAATGGCAAGAACAAGGAAACAATTGAAAAAATAATTAAAGAAGGGAAGACGTACCAAAAAGAAAAGGAAATGTGTGAAATAACGAATCAGAGCTTCAAAACGGTGTTCACTGCAGATTTCACAGAACCTAATAGGACATTGGATTGCCAAGGATTACAGGAGATTGCAGTGCACAAAGAGGATATTGGAAGATTACTGGATAAGTTGAATGTCAGGAAAGCAATGGGGCCAGATGGTGTATCAGGCTGGGTGTTAAAAGAATGTAAAGAGCAACTACTGGATCCAGTTTGGGAAATAATTAATAGTTCAATAAATGAAGGGAAAGTTCCACTAGAATGGAAGAGAGCCAACTTAATACCAATATTTAAAGGAGAAAAGGCAACTGAACCACTAAACTACAGACCAGTGTCACTTACAAGTGTCTTGGGGAAGTTGTGTGAAATAATTATCAAAGAAAAATAGGTTAGATTTCTAGAAGAGGAGCAAGTCATATCGAACAGGTAATTTGTGTTCAGGACAGGGAGGCCATGTGTATCAAACTTATTAAGCTTCTACTCGAGAGTAATTGCAGGACTTGAAAACAGAGATGGATGGATAGACACAGTATACCTGGATATAAAAAAGGCTTTTGATAAAGTCCCTCATGGAAGACTACTTTGGAAACTAGATAGTATAAGTGGACTGAGAGAAACTTTGTTAGATTGGATAAGGGATTATTTGAAGGACAGAGATGAGAATTGTAATCAGAGATACATACTCATCTTGGGGTAAAGTAACTAGTGGAGTGCCACAAGGATCAGTGTTAGCTCCCATTATGTTCCACATATATGTGAATGACATACAAAATGGGATAAACAGTTATATTAATTTGTTTGCTGATGATGCAAAATTGTTAAGAATAATCAAAACTGCTACTGTAGGAAGATATAAACAAAATCTATGAGTGGAGTAAGAAGTTGAAATTAGAGTTCAGTGCCAAGAAATGTTATGTAATGGAGAGAGTAAGAGAAGACTGGTATGGAATTATCTGATGGGAGAGGAACATATAATGAAGACTAAAGAGGAAAAAGATCTGGGAGTGATTTTACAGGAAAATCTGAACCCAAAAAAACACATAAGTAAGATATTTGGATTAGCATATAAAATATTGACTAATAATAGAGTGGCATTTCAATTCATGGCGGAAAAAAATATGATGAGCATGATACGTCCAAAGTTGGAATATGCAGCAGTGGTGTGGTCACCAAGCTCTATAAAAGATATAAGAAGATTAGAATGGATTCAGAAGATAGCTACGAAGATGGTGCCGGAACTAAAGGACCTAACATATGAAGAAAGGCTGAAGGAAATGGGACTGCCAACCTTACAAGATAGAAGAGAACGAGGAGAATTATTAACAATGTATGAAATAGTAAATGGCATTGAAAAAATAGGCAAGGAAGACCTGGTGCTGGTGACAGAAGAAGCTAGAAGGACGAGAGGACATGTAAAGAAGATTAGGATGAGGCAGTGTGTGAAGGATATTGGAAAATACAGTTTTCCACATAGAACATTGGAAAAATAGAATGTATTGAATTATGAAGTTGTTACAGCACATAATGTGCATAACTTTAAAGGAAAATTAGATAAATGGAGACATGACAACAGGACACTATGAGCCCCACTTGAATCCTGTACAATACAACTAGGTAAATGCATACACACACACACACACACACACACACACACACACACACACACACACACACACACACACACACAAAATAAAAAGGTTGAAAGGAGAGTACAGGATGGTGGAAGACCCAAAAAGTATGGCAGAACTTTTAACACGTTACCCACGATATGGCAACACCCAACACGCGCCCATCGCGGCAATTTTCAGACCACTCTCCCGCCAGTTACAGTGCAGCTATGAGGGAGAAATCACATAGGTACCTTCGCTCCGTCCCAATGACTCGTATGCACTGATAAAATTGGTGTCTCACCAGTGGCCCAACACGCGGTATTAAAATATTTTCTTTCCCTATTGCGTCTTGAGCCAGCAGTGCACCACTCAACTTTTGTACCACCAGTGGCCCAGTTCGCCACATTGGAATATGTTGGTCTTCTGTCTTCTCATTGGAGAAGAGCCTAATAACATTAGATCTGGAAAAAGTCCTGGAGTCATATCAGGAAAAAGAAATCCTCATAGACTGACTGAGAAAGGTGGGCCTAAGAGAAACACAAGAAAAAGGTGTCGTGGCTGCTATGAAAAGATCTCTCTTTCTGAAGGCTTCAAGGAAGCTAGAAATAAAGCGAGAAGGGTGAACACATTCTGCTCTAAGTGTGAGGATAAGCCACACTTATGTATTACATGCTTTGCAGAGAAGCATGATACATAAAATACATGTCTTTCTTTTCCCTGTAAGGAAAAAAAAAAAAAAAATTCAGGATATATGTTACTGTATTAGAAATTATTGTTTTTTTGAGTCTACATATTGCAATATCTTTGAATGTTATTGAAAGGATTTCAGTGGCATAGTGGTTTTTTTTTTTTTTTTTTTTTCATATGTATGTAGTCTTGTTTTTTATTCACATTTCCCGTTCAGCGTGGGGAGATTGTATTTTTTTATGAATTATTTTTTGGATATCATTGGAAGAATTTCAGTGACATAATGCATTTTTTCATATAGATGTAGCTTTAATCATTATTTGTTTTTGTTTTTTTTATGTCACATTTTCAGTTTTACATTGGAAAATTATATTTTTCTTATTAATTGTCTTTGAATGTTATTGAAAGTAATTCAGTGCCATAATTAACTTTTTTTCATATATATAATTCATAATTATATATGTTTTTCAATTTCACATTTCAAGTTCTGCATAGGACCTTATATTTTTGTGTGTTTTTTACACAATTTCTTACTATTCTTATGAAAAACATAGTTTATATTGAGTTTTAGAGTCTCAACATATTGTTTTGAAAATATATTGAAATACAAATTAGTGTTTGACTTTGAATTCTTTTCCCACTTTTCTACACCCTTTGTTACTGTATGAAACACTGAGAAATAACCAATCATTATTTACAACTGAGAAAAAAATCTATAAATATATATATTTTTTTAATCTCATTTGTGCCACTAGTGTACCACTTCCCCATGAAAAAATATAATCATTGGTACACCGGTGTACCACGACGCGGGTAACGTGTTAAATAGTAAATTTCAGGTGGTCTTTACTAAGGAATACAAATTTGAAAGACCACAAGATAATAGAGAGACCGTCTATATGAAAGAGATTAAAGTAACCAAGCTTGAAATAAAAGAGATGATGAAGGAATTGGATGAAGAAAAGTCTCAGGCAGAATACTGAAAGAATGTAGGGAAGAACTAGCAAGTCCTATATACATCATAAAATGCTCAATAGAAAATGTAACAGTACCAGTAGAATGGAAAAGAGCTGAGGTGGTTCCCATATATAAGAGGGGAAGGAAGAAAGAACCTTTAAATTACAAATCAGTATCACTAACTAGTGTAATATGCAAGATGTGTGAAAAAATAATAAAGAAACAATGGATCGAGTTCCTTGAAGACAACAAATTATTATCAAATAGCCAATTTGGTTTTAGAAAAGGTTGGTTGTGTGCAACAAATTTACTGCGTTTCTTCTCTAGAATAGTTGGTAGAGTACAAGAGAGAAAGGGATGGGTTGACTGTATTTATTTGGATTTAAAAAAGGCATTTGATAAAGTGCCACATGTAAGATTACTGTGGAAGTTAGAGGAGAAGGTGGCTTAAAACGAAGCACATTGAGATGGATGGAAAATTATATGAGGGAGAGAGAAATAAGAAAGAGGATTGTGAAATACTGCAGGAAGACCTAAATAAGATCTGGAAATGGAGTAAAAAGTGGGAGATGGAATTCAGTGTAGACAAAAGCCATGTCATGGAAATGGGGAAGAGTGAAAGATGACCAGTGGGAATCTATAAGATGGGAGATGGAGTAGAACTGGAGAAAGTAAAAAAAGGAAATGGATTTGGGAGTGACGATAGAAGAAAATAATCAACCGGTAAGTCATATTGATAGAATTTTCAGAGAGGCATAATTTTTTAAGGAATATTGGATTAGCATTTCACTACATGGACAAAGAAATGATGAAGACCCAGATTGGAATATGCAGGAGTTGTGTGGACCCCTCATAAAAAGAAACACATAAGGAAGTTGGAGAGACTACAAAAAATGGCTGCAAGATTGGTTCCAGAATTTGAAGGGATGAAATATGAGGAGAGACTAAAGGCTATGGATCTACCAACCCTGGAACAGAGAAGGGAGAGAGGGGATCTGATACAAGTTTATAAATTGATCAACGGAATGGATCAAGTGGATAATGAGAAACTGATCCTGAGAGAAGAATATGACATTTGAAGCACAAGATCGCATAGTAAAAAACTGAGGAAGGGAAGATGTCTGAGAGATGTTAAGAAATATAGTGTCCCGCAAAGATATGTTGAGACTTGGAACAGTTTGAGTGAAGAAGTGGTGACAGCAACGAGTGTGCATAGTTTTAAAGAAAAATTGGATAAGTGTAGATATGGAGATGGGGCCACACGAGTGTAAAGCTCAGGCCCTGTAAAACTACAACTAGGTAAATACACACACACACACACACACACACACTGTATATTAAGATGCATATTAATAAAAAAGACTTAACAATCATTGTAACATATGTGCCACCAAAAATTAATGCATGGACCAACCGAGAATATAAAGATATGATAGATGACACTATAAGGAGTCTAACGAGAGTCATTAAAGAAAAGAGAAAATTGTTATTAGTAGGAGACTTCAACTGTAAAGAAGTGGACTGGAAAAATTATGAAAGTGGTATGGGGGAAGAAGCTTGGGGGAAAAGATTCCTAAACCTTATGATAGATAATATGATGGATCAAAATTTTAGTAAAGGAAAGCACAAGATTCAAAGGAAATGATGAGCCAGTGAGATTAGACCTGGTTTTTAGAAGGGCTATACAAATGAATGATGATATAAGCTATAAGTGCCCATTGGGAAAGAGTGATCATGTAATATTAGAAATGGATATAGAAGAGGATAAAAGAAGATAGAGATGAATCATACAAAGGAGACCAATTAAATTACAGAAAGGCTGATATTGAGAATCTCAAGAACTCTTTCAAATGATGCTAACTGGGAGGAGATGGAAAACTCTGAGGGGATGCAAGAGAAATATAACTTCTTTTTGGATGTATACAAAACAGGAGTCAGGGAATATATTCCGAAATATAAGACCTAAGGAAGAAGGAAAGAAAGATTAGTTTAATGCAAAGTGTGCCAGGGCAAAGGAGGAAAGAGATGGAGCATGGAAAAGGTGGAGGAGAAATAAAAATCCAATAAATAAGGTAAACTTCAAGATAGTAAGAAATGAATATGTTAAAGTGAGGGAGGAAGAGGAGAGGAACTATGAAAAGGACATAGTTGAAAAATGCAAGGAGCAACCGAAATTGTTTTACAGATTCATAAATGGAAAAATAAAACAAAAAGAAACAATAGAAAAGTTAAAAGGAGAAAATGGGATGGTGGAAGACCAAAAAAGTATGGCAGAACTGTTAAATAATAAGTTTCACGAGGTCTTTACTAAGGAATCCAAATTTGAAAGACCACAGGGTAATAGAGAGACAATCTATATGGAAGAGATTAAAGTAACCAAGCTTGAAATAAGAGAGTTAATGAAGGAACTGGATGAAGAAAAGCCAATGGGACCGGATGAAGTCTCAGGCAGAATACTGAAAGAATGTAGGGAAGAACTAGCAAAACCTATACACAACATCATTAAATGCTCAATAGAAAATGGAACAGTACCAGTAGAATGGAAAAGAGCCGAGGTGGGTTCCCATATATAAGAGCAGAAGGAAGGAAGAACCTCTAAATTACAGACTGTTAATAAAGAGTAATAAAGTAATAAAGAAACAATGGATCAAGTTCCTTGAAGACAACAAATTATTATCAAATAGCCAATTTAGCTTTAGAAAAGGTCGGTCGTGTGTAACAAATTTAATGAGTTTCTACTCTAGAATAGTTGATAGAGTACAAGAGAGAGAGGGATGGGTTGATTGTATTTATTTGGATTTAAAAAAGGCATTTGGTAAAGTGCCACATGCAAGATTACTGTGGAAGTTAAAGGAGAAGGGTGGTTTAAAAGGAAACACATTGAGATGGATGGAAAATTATTTGAGGGGAGAGAAATAAGGACGGTAGTCAAAGATATGAAGTCCAAGTGGAGAGCAGTAGAAAGCGGAGTGCCACAGGGGTCAGTATTGGCGCCAATACTTTTTCTCATATAAATGACATGCCAGAAGGAGTGAAGAGCTACATAAATCTGTTTGTGGACGATGCAAAACTGTGCAGAGTTATAAAGCAAAAAGAGGATTGTGAAATACTGCAAGAAGACCTAAATAAAATCTGGGAATGGAGTAAAAAGTGGGAGATGGAATTCAATGTGGACAAAAGACATGTCATGGAAATGGGGAAGAGTAAAAGACGACCAGTGGGAATCTATAAGATGGGAGATGGAGTAGAACTGGAGAAAGTAAAAAAGGAAAAGGATTTGGGAGTGACGATAGAAGAAAATAATCAACCGGCAAGCCATACTGATAGAATTTTCAGAGAGACATATAATTTGGTAAGGAATATTGGAATAGCATTTCACTACATGGACAACGAAATGATGAAGTAATTGATAAGTACTATAATAAGACCCAGATTGGAATATGCAGGAGTAGTGTGGATCCCTCACAAAAAGAAATAAGGAAGCTGGAGAGACTACAAAAAATGGCAACAAGAATGGTCCCAGAATTTGAAGGGATGACATATGAGGAGAGACTAAAAACTATGGATCTTCCAACATTGGAACAGAGAAGGGAGAGAGGGGGATCTCATACAAGTTTATAAATTGATAAACGGAATGGACCAAGTGGACAATGAGTATCTGATCCTGAGAGAAGAATATGCCAGTCAAAGCACAAGATCACATAGTAAGAAGCTGAGGAAGGGAAGATATGTAAGAGATATTAAAAAGTATAGTTTTCCGCAAAGATGTGTTGAGACGTGGAACAGTTTGAATGAAGAAGTAGTGTCTGCAACAAGTGTGCATAGTTTTAAAGTAAGATTGGATAAGTGTAGATATGGAGACGGGGCCACACGAGCATAAAGCCCAGGCCCTGTAAAACTACAACTAGGTAAAATACACACACACACACACAGCACTGCCGCCATGCTGTCAAGGCGTTGCGAAACAGCTCCCAGGGAAAGCACTTTAGCAGGTGTTGAAACCTAACCTAGACATATGTAAAGGGATTAGGGGTTCATGGGGTTCTCCTGTCTCCAAAATAAATGGAGAGAGAGAGATGGAACTAGATGGAGTGGCCAAACATATGGGACCAAAACAAGCACATGTTGTGAATACCTGAGATTTATTGAAACACCTGTTGGACTAATGAGATTGACTGATGATGATACAGACAAGGATTTTTCTGGTTTTAGAGAGGAATGAGGCAATATGAGGAGGCTGATAAGCTTGGAAAGAGAGATAAGATACATGATGTCAAGTTTAATGGATAAACAAACCATATTGATAAAAAAAACACTGAACTAAAAATGAGATTAGAAGAAAGTGAGAAAGTAAGGGAAATAAATCAAGAGATGAAAGAGGAGATGCAGGAGGTAAAGAAACAAAATTATATACTGAAAGCTACATGCTACGAATACAAAGACTCCTTAAGGAGCCTACGGAAAAAAAAAAAATGCAGGATTGGGAGGGCAAAGTAGAGAATGGAATGGGTGAAAGCAAACTGGAGGAATTATGAAATGCATAGAAACAGGAAGAGGAAAAAGTAAAATTTTCAGAGGTAGTAAGGAGGCAATTTCAGGAAAAGACAAAAGACACTGTTATACAAGTAATTAAGGAGAAAGAGAATCAAATGAGAGACAGATTTATGTTTCTTATTGGGATGAAGGAAAAAAAGTCCAAACAAGTTCATGAGAGAGCGTGAATAGAGAGGATTGGCCAAAACTATTATCAAACAGGTCCAAGACAGCACACAGGAGTTGGACCATGAGGTGGAGGAAGTGATTAGGTTGGGAAGATTTAGTGAAGGGGGTAAGAGACCAATGAAAGTGAGAATGAGATTGCAGGTGACAGTGGAGAAAATTATGACAAGATAAGGGAAGCTGGCTTATGATACTGAATCTAAGGATATACAGTAAGCCCACACACTTGGCGAATTTTGCCAAACATGAGTTCTTTATAACATAAGAATTGCCTAAAAAATGCCTCAATCAGTCTTTGGTCATTGCTCAAGTCCCTCTTTTGATCCCTAAAATACCATCTTTCGAGCTGAAATAAAATCTTTTGCCTTCACATATTAGAACACATTACAAAACAACCAATAAACAAGCATTTGCTATGCTTTCCTTGTTTGTACTCCCGTTTTTCCACCTGTTTCCCTTGCCCACTTTCGTCCTTGCCACCACCACCAATGCCCTTACCCCCACCAGTACCACCTGTTGCGCTGGTAGAGGCCATGTTGGCGGTAAATCACCAGAATTCATTCCCATGCTAGCAGAATAGAGGGTAGCATAAACAAAATGGCTGAAGGGGACTCTCACACTGCATTCTGATAGGTTTAGAGAAAGGTCTGACATCACAGGTTTGCCGTGCGGCCTCCACGGGACCGCCAAGTTTGAATTAAAATCGCCAAGCGTGCACTCACTGGTCTTTGACCACCCTACTGCCAAAAGTGAATTTCACCAAGCTGAGATTCGCCAAGTGCAGGGACTTACTGTATGGATAAAAAGAGATATGAACCTGGAGGTGAGGGAGAAATGAAGCTAAGAAAAAAAAAACGAAAAAAGGATGGAGATCGAGAAAAATAATTTCTACTGGAGGCTTCTAGATATGAGACTAAAGAAGTGGTATCTACGGAAGAAGAAGGAGGTCATGGAGGAGGCAAGAAATTAAGAGTGAAGTATACTAATATAGATGGGTTGTTATCCAGCATGTTTGAGGTGAGAAATTATTTGGAAAAAAAAGACTGGATGTAATGTGCATCATAGAAACAAAACTAAAAGAGGAGATCCATGTTAGCTTTAAGGAAGAAGGATATAATAGCTGGAGAACAGACAGGAAGGGTAAAGGGGGAGGAGGAGTGCTAATAATGGTTCATGATAATATGTGTGTGGAGGAAGTGTAATATGGTGATGGTATGGTGGAAGTGATGGGAGTAATAATCAAAACAAAGGAATTGAAAAAAACTAAAATCATAGGGAACTGAGGTACATAAGGGTATGCAAAGAGAGGAGATTAAGTGCTTAGATAATATAAGAAGAGATGGAAGAATACCATTAGTAGGAGACTTTAACTGTAAAAGAGTAAACTGGAGAGAGATGGAAGTAATGGGTAATGCTGGACAATGGAGCGAGGAGGTGTTGCAGTTGACTATGGTAAATATAATGGATCAGTGGGAGGAAGTCAACAAGGTACAGGGGGAAGAAGAACCATCGTTGCTTGACCTAGTATTAACAAAGAAGCCAGAGCCCCCTCCCAGCCTACAGTATCTTAGTCTAATGGGAAGAAGTGATCATGTGACATTAGAGTTGGAAATGCAGGAGGAGGATGGAGTAAGATACAGAGATGACGACAAAAAAAGAGATTATATTATACAGGAGCAGATTTTGAAAAATTGAGAACATTTTTTGCTGATAATGAATGAAAGAACATTATGAACAGAAGGACAATACAAGGGAAATATAAAATATTCCTACAGAAATATAGCTAATGAAGGAATAAAGAAATACGTACCTATCTACAGAGTTAAGAAAAGTATACACACTAGGCACAATGTCAGATGTACATAAGCTAAAAAGGCAAGAGATAAAGCTTGAAGAAACTCAAAAAGCACAGAAATGACAGTAACAGACAACAGTATAAGGATGTCAGAAATTAATACATCAGAGTAAGGAGAGAGGAAGAAAGAAACTGAGAAAGATGTTAGAAAAAGTGAAGATGAACCCCAAGCTTTTCTATAAATTTATAAATGGTAAGATGAAGAATAAGGAAACAATAGAAAAAAATAATTAAAGGAGGGAAGACATACTAAACAACAAAGGAAATGAGTGAAATAATGAATGAGAACTTCAAAACTGTGTTCGCTGAAGAAGAGGATTTTGCAGAACCAAATAGGACATTGCATTGCCGAGGATTGCAGGAAATCACAGTGCACAAAGAGGATATTAGAAGATCATTAGATGATTTGGATGTCAGAAGATTATTAGATAATTTGGATGTCAGAAAAGATAGACAAGGAAGACCTGGTACTAGTGACAGAAGAAGCTAGAAGGACAAGAGGACATATAAAGAAGATCAGAATGAGGCAGTGTGTGAAGAAAAATTGGATAAAAGGAAACATGGAGACAGGACACTATGAGCCCTGCTCGAACCCTGTACAATACAACTAGATAAATACACACACACACACACACACACACACACAAATAAGCATTGAGAATTGGCAAATTATTATATTAAGAGTCACCTAAACTCATGTTTAGAAGACTTGAGGATGAATTAATTCAAATTTTTTTGTTAATTTGATATACAATACTAATTAATGGTTCAGTTTTATTAAGTTTTAAGGAATATATTTAATGGATCAGCCAGTTTTTTATTTTTTTTTATTTTTTTTTTTTTCACTGATTTGTCCACTAGCCTTCATTTATAATTTTACAAAAGAAGTTGTGATGAGTGGTGTGTGGTGTAGACTACTTGACTAGGTAGCAACAGGGGAGATATTATGTATTTAGCATTATGATAATTCACTAAAGCAGTACTTATTTTTTGGAATTGCTTTTGGAAATGGCTTACTAATCATATTTGAAATTTTCCATCACACAGGCAGTAGGTATATCACATTCCACTTCAAATGAAAAGGAAGAGTTCTCTTTACAAGATGTCCCTGGAGTATGTGTTTGTGTCATCATGGTTGACATCACTGGAAGGGTGACAGCACTCAGCCACTCTTTTAGGTAAAGTAATTGTGTAGTATCTGGTAAATAAAGTTATGCCAGAACACAACTCTTGATTGTTCATATACTTGGACGTTGCTAGTCAAATGGTAAGGAAAATCACTGGTTTGCATTTTTAAGAACAAATCACTATTTGTGAGATCCAGTGAATGTAGTCTTGCTAGCTTTCATCATTTTATTTTAACTGAGGTCCAGACATTCTGTATGTGTAAAGGAAATGGTACAGCAAAACAAGATATTAGGTTTCCTTTGTGTGCTTTTATCCTTACCTACTATTCTTTTTTTCTGTGCCAAAAAGGGGATTTTGTTATCAATAATATTTGGGTGACACTATCCTTGACTTATCATTTGCAGGGTGCTGGATGGCTTCATGTTCTTTTTAAAGTTGGACAGTGGAGGAGAAACTGAACACATATTGGTGAAGGAACCCAAGTTTCAAGAATGGCATCTAGTCGTTGAAGTAAATGGGTATTACACCTTTACTTGCTTACATCCTGTGGACATAGATTTAGTAAGTAGGAACTTCTTTTTGAGTTATAGTTAGGTGTTGAATTTTCATCTCTCAAAGTCAGATTAAGGATAGAAAAATTTGATGTAACTCATAGGAAAGGATAATGGACCTACATGTGAGAGAACCATTCTTTCCATGTACAGTTTGTGCTTCAGTCTTCCTTTGGTTCATGTCACAACTGTCTTGGTATATCTTTTCTTGTTTCATGTAGGAATGTTTATTTCAACATTATACATTTAATCATTGGAGATACAGTATATGTTTGAAATTATATATATATATATATATATATATATATATATATATATATTTATATATATATATATATATATATATATATATATATATATATATATATATATATATATATATATATATATATATATATATATATATATATATATATATATATATATATATATATATATATATATATATATATATATATATATATATATATATATATATGAATAAATAAACATGTATGTTTATTGTTTAATAAATAAGCATTAAAAAATATATAATTTTAAACATATACTGTATCTCCAATGATTAAATGTATAATGTTGAAATAAACATTCCTACATGAAACAAGAAAAGATATATCTTTGGTTTACTAGTTAAATTTTTTTTTCATCCCCAAACTTGAGTGTATCAAACTATTGGCCTTGACTTTACTACACTTTACTTACAGTGTACATAACAACCTACAAGTTTAAATGTAATTTGCTAATAATAATATTCAATTTGTGTGTGTATGTTTACAGAAAAGTCAATCAATCAAAGCCTTCAGTACATGCTGTCACTCAACCTTATCCCAACTCCATGAGAAAGAAGCATGTCTACTAGAATACTCGTTAGCAGGACTGTGCTTGAGAATGCAGCCTAAAATACTTTCATGCAAGGTATTATAATTGCACTTGCAACGACAACCTTCACTGTAATAATTCTTTTCATTTTTTTTTTTTTTCTGATATAGATTTCATAAGAATATAGATAATAGGGAATGTATAAGAGCAAGGAAAGAAGAATGGGGGTATTTCCTTGTAAAGGTAGATCTAATACAAGCATGCGTTAAATGAAACTTTTGTCAGTGCAAAGGTAGCACACATTTAGAAAATGGAAGCCTTCTTTGAGTTTGTAATTTTGAGTTTAATATTAATTTTCATTCAAATTATTATTTAATCAATGATTTGAATTGTGAGATAACAAAGAAGATACAATAGAATTGGCTTGATTGTAAGAACAGGAGAGAAGGTCTTTCATTAGAATAGTGAGACACTGTTTTGGTGAGAAGTAAGTGAGGATGTGTTGTGGCTATGCCTTTATGAGAGTTGTTTATATATTTATTTTATTTTTGTGTAAGAGGGGAAAACTGGCCAAGGCCAACAAAAATTGGACTTATAGAAAAAGGCTCACTGAGGTGCCATTTCCTAAACAGGGTTAAAAGAGTTAGCCAGAATAATGAGGCAAATGTCTTTAAACCTTCCTCTTAAAAGAGCTCAAGTCATAGATTGGAGGAAATACATAGGCAGGAAATTCCAGAGTGTACCAGAGAAAGGTATGAATGATGGAAAGTAGTGCATTAGAGAGGTGGACAGAATAGGAGGGAGAGAAAGAAATTCTTGTGCAGGTAGGCTGTGGAAGGAGGAGAAGCATGCAGTTAGCAAGATCAGAAAGACCAGATGGCATGAAAATGGCAATAGAAGATAACAAGAGATGTAGCATTATGGTGGTGAGAAAGAGGCTGAAGACAGTCAGCCAAAGGAGAGAAGTTCATAAGATGAAAAGGTTTTGGTTTCACCCTATCTAATAAAGCACTGTGAGTGGAACATCCCCATCCATATGAAGAATATTCTATACACTCGACCCTCGAAACAACGGACAAATGCGTGCATGACCCTGTCCGTAGATTGCAAAAGTCCGTTCTTTGCAAAACTACGTAAAAAACTGTATAAAACATATGTAAAATACTGTGTAATCATTAAGAAATCATTCAAGCAGTATTACAAAGCATTAAGTACAACAAATAACCTGAAATAGATAACATGAGCATGGTCAGTTTAATAAATGTCAATAAACAATACAGAAAACGAAGTTCTCTCACCTTAATACGCCACCTACCGAACAATAATTTGCCGGGAACGGACAATCGTGCGCATTTTAATATTCGTCCGTAGATTAAACCGGACTCCAGAATTTGTCCATAGTTTCCGAAATCCTTTGATGAGAGGTCCGTTGTTTCGAGGGTTGAGTGTACTTGGGCAGATAAGGCTCCTGTAAATTAACAGTTTGGGGAATGAGAAAAACTGGAGATGCCTCAGAATGTCTAACTTCATAGAAGTTGTTTTGGCTAGAAAAGAGATGTGAAGTATCTAGTTTGTATTATAAATAAAGGATAGACTAAGATGTTCTGTATAAATGATGGGGGACAGGTGAGTGTCATTGAAGAGAAGGGGATAATTGTCGGGAAGGTTGTGTTGTATTGACAGATGAAAGAATTGAATTTTTGAGGCATTGAAGAATACTAAGTTTTTCTGCCCTAATCAAAAATTTTATAGATCAGAAGTCAGGCATTCTGTACCTCCCATGTGTGATCTGTTTATTTCCTGAAGAGTTGGTTGTATTCAAATAGACCTAGAAAAGTGTCGGTTGGTATTATCAGTGGAGTGAATAGGACAAGAAGTCTTGGTTTAGAAGATCATTGATGAATAATAGAAAGAGAGTGGCTGATAGGACAGAAGCTTGAGGAACACCACTGTTAATAGATTTAGAAGAACAGTGGCTGTCTACCACAGCACCACAGTAGGCATCTACTACACCAGCAACAGAACAGTCAGAGAGGAACTTGAGTTGAAGTTGCAGAAAGAAGGATAGAAGCCATAGGAGGATATCAAAGGCTTTTGAGATGTCTAGGGAACAGCAAAATTTTCGCCAAAATCTTTTATAAAAGAATGACCAAAACTCAATAAGGAAAACCAGTGCTGCATTCCAGAAGCCACTACCTCCCTCTTTTTTTTTTTTTTTTTTTTTTTTTTTTTTTTTTTTTTTTTTTCCCTCCTGCTGTTTGGGACAGTGATGCTCACAAGTCTGTGTGGCAAGAGCCAGCTTGCAGTAGAGAAAATGGCCAGCCAGAGGAGACCACCTGATGTCACCCTGTTCATTGCAGAACAGCTCTTTTTACTATCCTATAATAAACACTGTAGACATTATTCATAAAACCTTTAACAAGGAGAGACAGGAAAAGAGAGGTCATAGAGTCCTATGAGATTCAGGGATTACTATGTATGGATGGGGAATTGATTCAACATCAGCAAATTATCACTCCTCAGGATTTTTATACAAGTTTATGATGCTCTGAGGGGTGTAAAACACATCTTTATATCTTGGCCCACAGAGAATGAGTTTTCAGAATTAGCTTGTGGTTTCTTGGTAAAAAACTTATATATCCTGGAATAGTAGGACAGTTAGATGGGACTCGCATCTCAATACCAGGCCCATAAGACCTTGTAGAGGACTATACTAATGAGAAAGCTCATCCCACCGTACATCCATATGGGTACAAGCTGTACTGATAGTAATTGATACAAGGAATGGGTAATCTGCCAATGTCACTTACTTTGGGCATTCTGCTTATTCCCTGGAGCAGCACATGATAGTACTTGGCCATTACCTAACTAGGTTTGAGTTATGTTAATTAATGTCATTCTTTTCACTTGACAGGTTGAATAAAAAAACTAATATGTAATACTGTGATATATTATCTATTAAAAGAAAGAAAGGGAACACTTCTTTCATACAAAAATAAATCTTTTGAACTGAAAATATGGATTTTCTGCTGCATATGCACTTGAAATAATAAAACTAGAGATAATGATTTCTACAATAGTAAGAAAATAAAAATAGAATAATGGAAAATAGAACCTTATCTTAAATAAAATACCAAATCATAACCTAAACTAACAGACTTAACATTACTTAAAATACCTAAAATATATCATACAAATTGAGATGCATGTGGTACAAAAGAAGTTAATGTTTGTGGGGAAGGATGTGTAATTGACCGTTGTGTGATGAAAGTTGTGAATGATGTTGCACTTGACTGCGAGTGTAGAAAAGTAGACAGCAGTAGATAGGCCTGTGGGTAGCAGGTGGTGGTACCACTGCATAATAAAAAAAAAGAAAGAAAAGAAAAAGAAAAAGTGAAAATATGATACCTAATATGAAAAATACTTATTGTTATTATTCTTATTTCTGTAGAGGAGAGAGAGAGAGAGAGAGAGAGAGAGAGAGAGAGAGAGAGAGAGAGAGAGAGAGCTGCTTCTGAATCAGGTATCTCCCACAACCTCCCAGCCCAGATATAGTGCTGGGAGCTGTTTTCTGTTGTCTGGAGTGAAGAGACTAAGTATTTTTTGGTGTGAAAAAAAAAAAAAATGTAATGAAAAGTATCACATGTTCACAAATAAATTATCATCATCTGGAAATTAGTATGTATATTAGTATTAAAATGATCTCCCAAGAGCCTTGAAATTATTAGGCTAAACTTTAATATACATATCACACACTTACCTAACAAATCTTAACAGACCTGGAAGGCTCCATCCCCGTGGAGGTAAATAGTTTGGAAACTTTGGATTTCCCACAGAAACTCAGAAAATTAAAGTTTCTAGGAAGACCAATCTCTATGATTGAAACCCACGGTTACATGTAACATTACAATCTAACAAACATTTAATATTATGATACAATAAAAGCTTACCTCAGGCGGTATCTGCAGTGGGAAAAATTTATGTAATTGTCAGCACTGCCCGCTGTACCAAGGAAGAAAGATTACAACAAAATGCAAGACAAGAGTCTCTGTATTCTCAGCTGAATATCTACCTTATTAAGCTTATTAGCTTCAATATTTGATCAACAAGGATATTACAAGGATTGAATTACTTACTACAATGTTCCTTATAAACATTCAGCTCTTCTGTGGAGCTGCAAGGTGATTTGAAAGCTCCACTGACCAGAAAATCGTCTCTGCTGGGGTGATCATCTTGATTTGTGTCTACAAACAGTCCTACTGGGTATATCTTCCTGAGGCTGTGTGGAGTGATGTTATAAATCCCGCCGTTGTACCCTGTTTGCTACTATAGTGGATTTTATTAAATTTGTACTCGCAATGTTACATATCTCATTGTGGAATGTGGTCTTGACTGGTAGAATGGCCTTAAGGAAACCATACTGGCGATAGAGGATTGTGAAGTGATAGATATTTAAGAATCATCCTATTAAGGATCAATTAAGAAACCTTAGATAAGCAGGAGTTTAAAGTAATAGGGTGGTAGTTTGAGGGATTAAAACAGTCATTGTTTTTAGAAACAGGCTGAATATAGGCAGACTTCCAACAAGAGGAAAAGTAAAGGTTAATAGATAAAGAGTTGAATGTTTGACTGGTCGAGACACAATTTCCAAGAACAATAGGAGGAACCCCCTGAAGTCCATTAGGCTTCTGAGCATTTTGGCTGGTGAGGGTGTGCAAAGCATCATTGCAAAGGATTTTAATATGTGGTATGATGTAGTCACAAGGGTGAGAAGAGGGAGGGACAAGCCCAGAATCATTTAAGGTAGAGTTTTTAGTAAAGATTTAAGAGAAGAGTTCAGCTTTAGAAACAGTTGAGATGACAGTTATGCCATCAAGATGAAATAAACAAAGATAAGATAAAGAAGTAAAATTATTAGAGATGTTTTTGGCTAGGTGCCAGTAATCTTGAGGAGGGTTGGTTCTTGAAAGATTTCTACACTCTATTGTTGAAGATGTTTTTTACGAGTTGGAGAACAGACTTGGGATTATTCTGGACAAAAATATAAAATTTATGAGATTCAGTTGATGGAAGGCTCAGGTACCTTTTGTGGGCCATTTCTCTATGATGTATTGCATGTGTTAAACCAATATTTGGAAGGTTTATGTCGAGAAAAAGAGTTGGAAGTGATTACCATAAGTAAACAGATGTTAAATATTCTTGTGTATTTAGATCCTTCGTGGCTTAGAGAAAGATATTCTTTCAGGCAAAGGTGGCTGAAGTTATTGATGAGGAAGTTGGAATTTATCTTCTAGACAACAACATGAAGCTCTACATTACCTTCCTCAAAGACCTAACTGGAGAGATTTGGAATGAAGAAAGCCCATATAAGACAAAGACATTAGTTGAAGCTCTTAATAACCATCAATCATTTGAATCAGAAAGGACATCATCACATTTGCCAAGGTGTACAGATGTATATAAGTGTTTGAAAGTTGGAGACACTGTCAGGATCATCAGATGTCATTACATATTAAAGGAGAAGAAAGTTACACTGGTGTGCTGTGGTCAGAGCTACATTTTAAATGAGAGGTAAATATTAAAATCACTCTTAATCAAAGGTATCTGAGAAAATGTATTTATAGTTATTGTGATATTGCAATGATCATTGTTTACAGTCAGGTTATGAAACAATTTTATTTTATTTTATTTTTTATTTTATTATTATTTTTTAATCAACAGCAGAAAGTTCTTTTTGAACATAGATTCATGTGTAAAAATACCATGGATCACTTCTGCTGTTCACTTCCTCAACTTAAACTTCAAGGGGCTCACCTGGCTACTGAGACTTAAGGAGGAGTTACTCAGTGTCCTTCCTTCCAGTATCTCAACATCTGCTTGTCATTCAAGGTAAGTTCATAGTTAGACATCCAAGAAATCCATCCTGTTTCATATAGTAAGAGTGCCATTTACCAATATTGTTTAATTAAGTTAATCATTTAATAGTTTAACCTCACATATGTCAAGCTTGCATTGCTAATACTTAAAAGCCTTATGTTCTTATTCTGAATTACATATTAAAATTACTTGAATTATGAATAAATCAACAAATTATTTATAGTTTGAATATACTTTATTTATATATGTATATAAAAAAAATGATAAAGAAAAGTTACTTCACTGTTTTATTTCTCCAGCCCAAGTCACAGTAGTGACTCTAGCCTGCTTATGTTGTTACTTGATGAAGCCAAGAAACGGAATATGATGAAGGAAATGAAACCTCGCTCAGCAGTGGAGGAGTTCCTTGAGCCTTTCCATGAATGTACCATTATGAAGGTGAGCATTATTATCATGTGAGTTTCCTAATCAAGTGGACTATGTATCAGTAACTGGCTGTAACAAGGGTCCAAGTGCTAATCACCATGAAATTGAGTTAAAAATGTATTCCCTTTAATGATGTTTACATCTTAGAAATAACATTGTGATTGTATTTCTATTGTGCATGCAGCTTATGTTCATTAATCATAATAGTGTACTGTTATTTCTAAAATGTAAGGGAAATTATAAATTAGAATGTATTTTCAACTCCTTTGCATGGTGATTAATGATTGGCCTTTTGTTGTAGCCAGCTACTCGAATGGAGTCATTATTCCCTACAGTTGCTTGTAGTCAACTATGAAGAAAGGATTTGCAGACGACTTGCTATAATTTAGAATGATAGTATATTCAGTTCCATTTAGAATGATATTGTATTCAATTCAGTTCTCCACAGGATATTTTTATGATGAATGTGTAGTAGTCAGATATATATTTTGATGTTCTCCTACATATGCAGTGATGATGAGCTTACCTGTCAATTGATAAATATCTGGGGCCTGTTAGTAAGAACACTGCCTAAAGGGGTTTGACTTGACAGATGATCTCTTTTTATCATCTTGCATTTCATCTTCTAATTCCTTAATTTCCCTCATGGCTTTATCAGATATGCTCCTACACTAAACTCCCATTCCACTAGTGTAAGGTCTCTTGCACTCACTGCATCTACCATAATCATACCAGTATATATTCTCTGTCATCTCACCTTTTGTCATGAGCTTTATGTTACCAAAGCTGACAGACCATCTTAGGGTTCTGCACTTAATCACTGAAACATGTCTATTTTTAATTTTTTTTATTTTTACTTGGCATACCAAATCAACAATTCATACTTTCACCATTCATTCTTTTCATACTATAGCCATTTTTCAAGTAACATAATTCCATCGCTATGTGTTAGGGGGAGGAGGTAGTAGACAGCTACCGAAATGATAATTTACTCCCAGCAAGGTCTAATAGCATTAGTTCAGGGAGTGCTTTGAACTCTCCATTAAAGTGGTTGTGACCTTGCTGAATGTTGCCCTTTCTATCTCACAACTCAAGGGGATAGTCACAGCCTGCCCTCTAAAAACAACTCTCCTACTTCTCATAAGACTACATGCACTTAACACACACACACACACACACACACACACACACACACACAGAATCTTGGATATGAGACTGAGGAAGTGGTTCATAACCCAGAAAAGTACAGCAAGAAAGGACTAAAGAAACTTACATATGAGCGAAATGTAATGTATTCCAACATAAATGGAGTGATATCGGGGATTTTAGAACTCAACGATTACTTGAGGGACAAGAACCCAGATATTGTGGGTCTTACTGAAACAAAACTGAGAGAGGGAGAAGACCTGATGAAGGTTGGAGAAGGAAATATAACGTTTGGAAAAGAAATAGAGTAGGTAAGATGGGAGGAGGAGTGATGTTGCTGGTTAAAAAAGATATAAAGGTGGATCAAGTGAAAAAAGGTATGGGAAAGGCAGAAGTGCTAAAGATCAGAGCAGAAACTAATGAAGGAAAAAAGAGGCACTACATAGTGGTGTACGTACCACCTAAGACAAATGCATGGTCAGTACAGGAATATGAAGAAATGATAAGTGATACAGGAACATGTCTGGAAGAAATGTTGGGTGGCTGTGAACGAACTATAATGATGGGAGATTTTAATTGTAAAGAGGTGTGTTGGGAGGACTGGTCAATGGAAGGATCAGAGACAACATGGGGAAATACACTATTGACACTGGCAATGGAAAATGTGTTAACTCAGTGGGTCAAAGAAGATACTAGGTTTGGAGGAGAGGGAGCATCGTCAAGACTGGACTTGGTCTTTAGTACAGAGCCAATGGTCATTGAGGAGATGAGGGTGGAGTGCCCTTTAGCAAAGAGTGATCATGCAGTTTTGGAGTTCAAGGTGATAGACGAAGAGAAATCTAGAAGAAATGAAGAATATAAAGTGGGAAGATGGAATTATGCCAAGACAGATTTTGGAAACCTAAAGAAATTCTTTCAAGAGACAAATTGGATGAAATTCAAGAGTGCTAAGGAGCAAATGAAAAGTGGAAGGAATTTATAAAAATATACAAAGAAGGTGAGAAAAATTTGTACCAATAAGACAACATAGAGAGTTGGAAAGCAGGACTGGTTTAACGATAGATGTGAAAAGGCTAGAACAAGAAAAGAGGATGCATGGAAGAGGTGGAGAAGGAAAAGACGGATTAAGCAGTGGGAAAGTTACAAAAGAGCAAGAAATGAATATGTGTTGATTAGAAGAGAAGAAAGAAAGAAACAAGAAAAGGATATAATTGATAAATGTAAAGACCAACCAAGGCTTTTTACAGACATGTGAACAACAACATCAAAAATAGAGAAAGTATTGAAAGTTTAGAAGTAAATGGAGTATACAGTGAAGATCCCAGGGAAATGGCAGAGGCTATGAATGGATGCTTTCGGAAGGTATTCACAAAGGAGACTGCTTTTGACAAACCACTGGTAATGGAACAGAAAGGGATTATGAAGGAGTTTCAAGTAACTGTGGAGGAGATCAAGAACATGATGGGGAGTTTAGAAGTGAGAAAAGCTGTGGGACCTGATGGGGTATCAGGATGGATTTTAAGAGAATGCAGGGAGCAATTGGCAGAAAAAGTTTGTGAAGTAATTGATGCCTCATTAAGGGAAGGTGTAGTGCCCCAAGACTGGAAAAGAGCTAACATTGTCCCAATCTATAAATCAGGTAACAAGAGAGACCCATTGAACTATAGACCAGTGTCACTTACAAGTGTGGTAGCTAAGATGTGTGAGAGGGTGGTGAAGAATAGATGGACAGACTTCTTGGAGAAAATGACATACTTTGTGAGTGTCAATTTGGTTTTAGGAAAGGGCGTTCATGCACGACAAACCTGATATGTTACTATTCGAGGGTGATAGATGTAATACAGGAAAGAGATGGTTGGGCTGATGGAATATATCTGGATTTAAAAAAGGCCTTTGATAAGGTACCACACCAGAGACTGATCTGGAAACTTGAAATGGTAGGAGGAGTGCATGGCAGTTTACTAAAATGGATGGAAGACTTTTGGTAGGAAGAGAAATGAGAACAATAATTAAGGACAGACCATCAGAATGGGGATTGGTGGAGAGTGGAGTTCCACAGGGATCAGTGTTGGCACCAGTAATGTTCGCAGTCTACATAAATGACATGGTGGATGGGGTGTCCAGTTATGTGAGCCTATTTGCAGACGATGCAAAATTGTTAAGAAAAGTGAGATGTGACAAAGATTGCGAACTACTCCAGGAAGACTTGGACAGAATATGGAAATGGAGCTGTACATGGCAAATGGAGTTCAACACGACAAAATGCAAGAAAATAGAGTTTGGCAAGAGTGAAAGAAGAATCAGGAGTATGTACAAGATAGGAAATGAAGACATAAAACCAGTCATGAAGAAAAAGACCTTGGGGTGACAATTACCAATGACCTATCGCCAGAGAGACATATAAACAAAATAATTGGAGAAGTATTGAACTTATTGAGGAACATAAGAGTGGCGTTCGTATATCTAGATGAAGAAATGATGAAGAAAATAATTACTGCAATGATAAGACCGAGGCTTGAATATGCAACAATACAGTGGGCTCGAACTTAAAGAAACACATAAGGAAACTAGAGAAAGTACAGAGGGCTGCAACAAAATGGTGCCTGACTTAAGAGATTTGACTTATGAAGACAGACTGACACACACACACACACACATACACACACACACACACACACCGCTCCGTGGAGAGCGGACGTGCCTCCTGCTCAGAGCGGCATCTAACTAACACTCCACACGCTAAGCAATGTGCTTGAGTGAGAATAGTTATTGCTATTGAGGGGCGACCAGAGCGAGTGAACGAGTGTACAGAGTGAACGTAGCCTGGTGGCGTGTACATGGGAGTGATCGGAGGTGTGAGAACCTCCACACTCCAAACGACAGAGCGGGAACCACACAAAGGCCAGCCATAGCAGCCGCCAACGCATCCCACCACACACACGTAGCTACCAGGCCTGGCCCCCAGTGACCACACACCCACATGCTCCCAGGAAGAGTAAAAAAAAAAAAATGGATAGACCGGTAAGAAATAAATTACCAAATTCAAAATATGTTGATGAGGCCCAGGGAGCAAAGCCGAAAGTGGCCAGTCAAAGCATGAGTCCATCTTCAACAGGGCAACATTGCAAGGTAGATTGGTAATGTTGGAGAAGAGATTTGAGGAGTTGGTGAAGGAATTAAAAGTTCAGAGGAGTGAGGAGGAGCAGGATAGAGAATTCGCAAGGCTTTGAAGGAAAGAGTTAAGAGACTGGAGGAAAATGAAAACGATTGGTGGATGAGAATGCACACTTGAGAGTGGAGGTTGAAAAATACAAGAGACGGTTGGAGGAGAAAATGGAGAGAGTAGTAAAGGAGAAAGATGACTTTAAGGAAATGATTAGTGAGCAGAATGAAAGGTTTGAAAGGGAATGGGAACTGAAGAAAACACAATGGACTGAGTCGAGGGAAGCAGAGATGGTTGGATTACAAGAAATAATTAAAGATCAGTTGAAGGAAGACAAAAAAGAAAGGTCCAAGGAACTGGTTAATGTAATGAAGAATAAGGAAACATTGATAAGGGAAATAGCAGAAAAGAAGAAGAGTGTGTTAATATTTGGGATGAAAGAACAAAATATAACATATAAGCCTAAGAGAATTAAGGAAGAATTAAAACGGTAAGAGATCTGTTCAAAAATCTAAATGATGATGAAAAAAGACCTACAAGAAGAAGTGGAAGAGATCCATAGACTGGGTCCGTATAAGGAGGGAGTGAGCAGACCGATTAAAGTAGTACTGAAGTCACAACAATCTGCGGAGGATATCCTATATAGAACATCAAAGTTAAGAGAGATAGAAGGTTGTAAAGAGGTGTTTGTGAGAAAGAATAGAAATGAGGAAGAGAGGAGAAGATATAAGGAATTGGTGGAAGAGGCGAGAAGGAAAAATGATGAGCGGTCTGAGGAGGAAAGAGAAAGTTTTTGGAGAGTTATAGGAGAGAGTCAGAAAGTGGTATGTGGAAAGAAGGAATACGGAGGAACCCCTAGAGGGAGCAGTGGGTGGACCGTAATGTATACTAATATAGATGGGATACTGTCAAGTAGATTGGAATTGCAAGACTATATGATAGTGGAGAAGCCTGATATAGTGTGTTTGACTGAGACAAAATTGCATGAAAAACAAAGATAAATTTGGATAATAAATATAATATATGGAGAAAGGATAGAGAGTAAAGGTGGAGGAGGAGTTATGATTATGACGAAGAAATAAATAAATGTGGATAAGGTTTGGTATGGGAAGAACAACGCAGAAGTGATAAGCATAAGGATAAAAAGTGATGGAAAAGAATTAATAATCATGGTGACCTATGTACCTCCTAAAACAAATTCTTGGACATTAAGGAATACGACAATATGATCAAGGATACTTTACAGAGTTTGGAAAGTGTATTATCTGGAAAAAGAAAGGTGATACTAGTAGGAGATTTTAATTGTAAGGAGGTGGATTGGGAAAATCTAGTAAGTGGTGTTGGAGAGGAAGCATGGGAGAGAGATTTCTTAATCTAATGATGGAAAATATGATGGAACAGAGGGTGAAGGAAAATACTAGATATAGAGGAGATGATGAACCGGCTAGACTGGATTTGGTGTTAACAAGAGAAGTGTACCTATGTGGAGATATACAATACAAGTGTCCTTTGGGAAAGAGTGATCATGTGGTTATGGAAATGCAGATAGCAACAACACAGCGAAGGAAGGACGAGACATACAGGAGTGGTAGATTGAATTATAGAAAGATGGACACAGAAAGTTTGAAAAATTATTTCAGAAAATTAGATTGGGAGGAGATGTTACAAATCAGAGAAGTGCAAAAGAAATATGAGATTTTTATGAAATATTATAAAGAAGGAGTTATGAAATTTGTACCAAAGTATAAACCGAGAGAGGAAGGAAGAAAGGATTGGTTTAATGCAACTTGTGTTAAGGCTAAGGAAAAGAGAGATGTGGCTTGGAAAAGATGGAAAAGAGCAGGAATATACTAAATAAGGAGAATTATAGAGTGGCGAGAAATGAGTATGTGAGGGTAAGGAGGAGGAAGAAAGAAAATTTGAAAAGATATTGTAGACAAGAGTAAGGAACATCCAAAATTGTTTTACAGGTTCATAAATGGTAAACTTAAAAGAGAGAGTCCATTGAAAGATTAAAAGGAGAGCAAGGGATAGTAGATGACCCTAAGAATATAGCGGAATTGCTAAATAATAGGTTTCAGCAAGTATTTACTGAAGAAACAATGTTTGTAAAGCCTCAGAATGTACAAGGAAATGTGCACATGGATGACATTAAGATACCTAAAAGGAGTTATATAAAATGTTGGAGGAACTTAAAGATGATAAAGCGATGGGACCAGATGAAGTTTCAGGAAAATTATTGAAGGAGTGTAGAGAAGAATTGATTGATCCATTATATGATATTATAAGGTGTTCATTAGAAACAGGGAAGTACCAGTAGAGTGGAAGAGAGCTGAAGTGGTGCCCATTTATAAGGGAGGCAGTAAGGAAGAGCCTCTTAACTATAGACCTGTGTCTCTAACAAGTGTGGTCGGTAAGATTTGTGAGAGGGTGATAAAGAAATATTGGATACGGTTCCTGGAGGATCATAAGTTATTATCGGATCATCAATTTGGCTTCAGGAAAGGGAGGTCATGTGTAACAAATCTACTGAGCTTTTATTCAAGAGTGGTTGACAAAATACAAGAGAGAGAGGATGGATGGACTGTGTATATTTGGATTTAAAGAAAGCTTTTGACAAGGTACCTCACATGAGACTGTTATGGAAATTAGAGATTTATGGAGGACTGAAAGGAAAAGTGTTAAAGTGGATGGAAAACTACTTGAGATGGAGGGAGATGAGAACGGTAATAAGGGATGCAAAGTCGGACTGGTTGGTGGTGGAGAGTGGAGTCCCACAAGGCTCAGTGCTGGCACCAATACTTTTCCTTGTATATATTAATGACATGCCAGAGGAGTAAACAGTTATATTAATTTGTTTGCGGATGATGCGAAGTTGTGTAGGTGTGTGAAGAGTGAAGAAGATTGTGAAATTTTACAGGCAGATCTGGATAAGATTTGGGAGTGGAGCAAGAGGTGGCAAATGGAATTTAATCTGAGCAAAAGTCATGTGATGGAGATGGGAAGAGTGGAAGACGGCCAAGAGGGTCATATAAGATGGGTGAAGAAGTAGTGTTGAAAAAGGTGGAAAAGGAAAAGGATTTGGGAGTGATAATACAAGACCATGGGCAGTTTGAGGCTCATATTGATAAGATGTTTGGAGAAACGTATAATTTGATAAAAATATTGGATTAGCCTTCCATTATATGGATAAAGATATGATGAAGAAATTAATTAGTACGGTAATTAGACCAAGATTGGAATATGCTGGAGTGGTTTGGTCCCCTTATAAAAAGAAGCATATAAGGAAGTTGGAGAGATTGCAGAGAATGGCAACAAAAATGGTTCCGGAATTGGCAGAAATGACCTATGAGGAGAGATTAAAAGAAATGAATTTGCTTACCTTGGAACAAAGAAGAGAAAGAGGAGATTTAATACAGGTTTATAAACTGTTGAACGGACTGGATGAAGTGGATAATGAGCAAATGATGTTGAGAGAGGAAAACTTAAATAGAACTACAAGATCGCATAGTAAAAAGATAGCCAAGGAATATGCTTGAAGGATGTGAAGAAATATAGTTTCCCACAAAGATGTGTGGAGGTGTGGAATGGTTTGAGTGAGGAGGTGGTGTCAGCGAGGAGTGTGCATAGTTTTAAAGGAAAGTTGGATGTGTGTAGATATGGAGACGGGCCACACGAGTATGATACCCAGGCCCTGTAAAATTACAACTAGGTGAATACAACTAGGTGAATACACACACACACACACACACACACACACACACACACACACACACACACACACACACACACACACACACACACACACAGGAGACTTGGGGAAGGAGGAATGCCTTAACCTAATTGATGCCAAGATGAAGGAAGTAAAACATGAACACCAAGAAGTACAAAAGTCCTTTAAGGAGATAATGAAAAAGCAAGAAGAAAATAAAGTGATTACACAGAGTTAAATGGTAAAGGCATTGAAGGAAAATGAGTATGTGGTGAGAGATATTGCTGAAAAGAAAATATGCGTGATCATAACAGGTTTGAGAGAGGAAACTAACAGGAACTGGCAAGATGGGAGGGATAAGGAAAATGACAAGATTAAGTTTTTACTGAATAAGATCTCTGAGGAGGAAGAATGCCTATATGCTGAGGTAGAGGAAAGTGTGAGACTAGGGGCTTTTGAAGAAGGCAAGACTAGACATTCCACTACCTAAATGAAGGAATGATGAAGATACTATGCACTTTAATAAGACCCCAGTTAGAATATGCAGCTTGCGTCTGGTCACCGCATATGAAGAAAAATGTGAAGAAGGTGAAAAGGGTACAGAGGCTGGCAACAAGGATGGTTCCAGGACTCAGGGAGTTAGACTATGAGGAAAGACTGAGGAAGCTGGGGCTGACCACATTAGAAGAGAGAAGAACAAGGGGAGACATGATAACTATGTATAAATTGGTGAACAAGATTGACATATTGGACAGAGAGTTGATAAAGGTGACCACAAGTAATCATCTCCGAGGACATGGAAAAAAATCTAATAAAAGACATCTGTCTAAATGACGTGAGAAAGTACAGTTTCCCGCATCGTAGTATTGATAAGTGGAATAAACTGAGCAGTGATGTCGTTGACGAAGTGTGTGTCAATCAGATAAAAGAGAGATATGACAGGAGTGGCCAAAGAGGCAGGACACAGAGAGCTTAGCTCGGGACCTGTAATACACAAATAGGTAAATAGAAATAGGTAAACACACACACACACACACACACACACACACACACACACACACACACACCCTTCACTTAGATTTCAAAATAAAAAAATGGCAACTTCAAATCCAACCTCGAAATTCTTTTGGGAGGGGACCAGAAATGTCCCAAAGTTGGACTGCTCTTTCATTGGTGACCCTAAATGTCTTAACACCTCCCTGAACTTTTTCTTCAATAACTTCTGCAACATTTCCAGTCTTAGATCTAATTTTCAGTCTGTAGAACACCACCGCTCCTCTACTAAACCTCATCTTTTCCTCACCGAAACACAGCTATCTAAGGCAACTGACAATAACCCCTTCTCTGTTCCCTCCTACTTTCTCTATTCTCATTTTCGTTCTAAAGCTGGATGTTGCATCTATGTGCACAACGACTCAACTTGCTCTCATGCCCATGCTCTTGAATCTTCCGAGTTTTCCACCATCTAGCTTAGACTCAACAATCACTCTCTGACTGAATTTATCTGTGCTGTCCATCTCTGTCCTAACTCCTCTGACTGTAGTAAATTCTTTTGACTATATTTAACTTCCAAAGTGGAGCACATTCTGTCCCTCTACCCTTTGGCAGAGATCTTCATGTTTGGACATTTCAATGTTCACCACCAGCTTTGGCTTTCTTCTCCCATCACTGACCATCCTGGTGAACTAGCCTTCAACTTTGCTATCCTTCATGACCTAGAGTCCTAGAGCAACTGGTGTAACACCCTGCTCATATCCCTGACCGTCTTGGAGATATGCCCAACATTCTCGATCTTTTCCTCACCTCTAATCCTTCAGATTATGCTGTTACCCTATCTTCTCTGTTAGGCTCCTCTGATCACAGTTTCATTTCTATATTGTGTCCTATTTCTCCAATCCCTCCTCAAGATCCCCCAAAGTGAAGGTGCCTCCAGCATTTTACCTCTGCCAGATGGGGGACATGAGCAGGTATTATACCGATTTTCCATGGAATGATTACTGTTTCTGTGTCACAGACCCATCTCTGTGTGCTGAATGTAGAACAGAGGCAATAGTGTCTGGCATGGAGGCGTACATTCCTCATTCTTTTTCTCAACCTAAACCTAACCTTGGCCTAACACAGCCTGTTCTCGTACTATACATGATAGAGAAGTTGTCCACAAAAGGTACTTGAGCCTTCCATCTCCTGAATCTCATGCACATTATATTTCTGCGCTGAATCATGCCAAGTTTGTTCTTCAACTTGCCAAATATTCCTTCATAAATAGAAAATGTCAAAATCTTTCAAACTCTAACTCCCCTCATAACTTCTAGCATCTGGTCAAAAACATTCCAATAACTTTGTTTCTTCATATTTCTCTCCTTTATTTCATCCTGATGGCACCACTGCCATCTCATCTGTTTCTAAAGCTGAACTCTTCTCCCAAACCTTTGCTAAAAACTCCTCCTTGGATGATTCTGGGCCTGTCCCTCCCTCTCCTCCCTCTGATTATTTCATATCTTCAATCAAAATTCTTCGTAATGATGTTTTCCATGACCTCTCTGGCCTTAACCCTCGGAAGGCTTATGGACCTGATGGGGTCCCTCCTATTGTTCTCAAAAACTGTGCTTCCGTGCTTGCACCTTGCCTGGCCAAACTCTGTCAACTATGCCTATCAACTTCTACCTTGCCTTCTTGCTGGAAGTTTGCCTACAATTAGCCTGTTCCTAGAAAGAGTGACTGTTCTAATCCCTCAAACTACTGTTCTATAGCTCTTTAATCTCTTGCTTGTCTAAAGTTTTTTAATCTATCCTCAATAGGAGGATTCTTAAACATCTGTCACTTCACAATCTTCTATCTGATCTCTAGTATGGCTTCTGTCAAGGTCACTCTACTGGTGATCTTCTGGCATTCCTTACTGAGTCTTGGTCATCCTCTTTTAGAGATTTCGGTGAAACTTTTATTGTCACATTAGACATATGAAAAGCTTTTGATAGAGTCTGGCACAAAGCTTTGATTTCCAAACTGTTCTCTATGGTTTCTAACCTTCTCTCTGTGACTTTATCTCAAGTTTCCTTTCCAACTGTTCTATTGCAGCCATGGTACATGGCCACTGTTCTTCTCCTAAATCTATTAACAGTGGTTTTCCTCAGGGCTCTGTCCTATCACCCACTCTCTATTATTCATTAGTGACCTTAACCAAACTTCTTGTCGTAGCCACTCCTACGCTGATGACACCACCCTACATCTTTCCATGTCTTTTCAGAGACAACCAACCCTTCAGGAAGTCAACAGGTAATGCAGGGACGCTGCAGAATGCCTGATGTCTGATCTTTCTAAGATATCTGATTGGGGCAGAGAAAACTTAGTAGTTTTCAATGCCTCAAAAACTCAATTCCTCCATCTATCAACTCGACACAACCTTCCAGACAACTATCACCTTTTCTTCAGTGACATTCAACTGTCCCTGTTTTCTGTATTGAAGATCCTCGGTCTCTCCTTTATTCATAATCTAAACTGGAAACTTTACATCTCATCTCTTGCTGAAACAGCTTCTATGAAATTAGGCATTCTGCAGTGTCTCTGCCAGTTTTACTTGGCCCTCCAATTGCTAACTCAGTACAAGAGCCTTATCCATCCTTGTATGGAGTACTCTTCACATGTTTGGGGGTTTCCACTCGTACAGCTTTATTAGATAGGGTGGAATCAAAAGGTTTTTGTCTCATCAACTCCCCTTCTCTGACTGACTGTCTTCAGTCGCTCTATCATCGCAGAAATGTTGCATCCCTTTCTATCTTTTATCGCTATTTTCATGCTAACTGCTCTATTGATCTTGCTAACTACATGCCTCCCCTCCTCCTGTGGCCTCGCTGCACAAGGCTTTCTTCATCCTTTCATCCCTAATCTGTTCAAACCTCTAATACAAGAGTTAACCAGTATTCTCAATCATTCCTACATTTCCCTGGTAAACTCTGTAACTCCCTACCTGCTTCTGTATTTCCATCTTCCTATGAATTAACTTCTTTTAAGAGAGAGGTGTCAAGACATTTTAGGGAAAATGCAGTTCCAGTGGGCCTTTTTTTCTAATATTTTGTTACCATTGGCAGTTCTCCCTCTTGCATAAAGAAAAAATTGTGTGTGTGTGTATTTACCTATTTGTGTATTACAGGTCCCGAGCTAAGCTCTCTGTGTCCTGTCTCCTTGTCCACTCCTGTCATATCTCTCTTTTATCTGATTGACACACCGCGTCAACGACATCACTGCTCAGTTTATTCCACTTATCAATGCTACGATGCGGGAAACTGTACTTTCTCATGTCATTTAGACAGATGTCTTTTATTAGTTTTATTCCATGTCCTCGGAGATGATTACTTGTGGTCACCTTTATCAATTCTCTGTCCAATATGTCAATCTTGTTCACCAATTTATACATAGTTATCATGTCTCCCCTTGTTCTTCTCTCTTCTAATGTGGTCAGCCCCAGTTCCCTCAGTCTTTCCTCATAGTCTAACTCTTTGAATCCTGGTACCATCCTTGTTGCCAGCCTCTGTACCCTTTCCACTTTCTTCACATTTTTCTTCATGTGTGGTGACCAGACGCAAGCTGCATATTCTAACTGGGGTGTTATTAAAGTGCATAGTATCTTCTTCATCATTCCTTCATCCAGGTAGTGGAATGCAAGACCAATATTTTGAAGCATATTATATGTTTTCCCAAATATCTTGTTAATGTGTTTCTCCGGTGACAGAGTGTTTTGCACGGTTACTCCTAAGTCTTCCTCCTCATTGGTCTCTTTAATTTTCTCATCACCCAGCCTGTAATCCCTGTTTGGTCTGTATCTACTTCTCATTTTCATAACATGGCTCTTGTTTATATTAAATTCCATCTGCCACTCTTTACTCCACTCATATATTTTATCAAGATCTTCCTGTAACTTGTTACAATCTTCCACATTCTTTACTCTCCTCATAATTTTAGTATCGTCCACGAACATATTCATGTAACTGTCAATTCCTACTGGCATATCATTAACATAAATAAAAAACATGATGGGACCAAACACTGACCCTTGTGGAACTCCACTGGTTATCTTTTTCCACTCGGACTTCTTTCCTTTCACCACTGTTTGCATTTCTCTTCCCACTAAGTAATTTTCCATCCATTTTGCTAGTTTATCACTTACTCCTCCAATCTTCTTTAGTTTCCACATCAGTCTATTGTGTGGCACTTTATCAAAGGCCTTTCTCAAGTCCAGGTAAATAGCATCCACCCATCCCCCTCTATGTTGTAGTATGTGTGTGTGTGTGTGTGTGTGTGTGTGTGTGTGTGTGTGTGTGTGTGTGTGTGTGTGTGTGTGTGTGTGTGTGTGTGTGTGTGTGTGTGTGTGTATTTACCTATTTCTATTTACCTATTTGTGTATTACAGGTCCCGAGCTAAGCTCTCTGTGTCCTGTCTCCTTGTCCACTCCTGTCATATCTCTCTTTCATCTGATTGACACACACTGCGTCAACGACATCACTGCTCAGTTTATTCCACTTACCAATACTACGATGCGGGAAACTGTACTTTCTCACGTCATTTAGACAGATGTCCTTTATTAGTTTTTTTTCATGTCCTCTGAGGTAATTACTTGCGGTCACCTTTATCAATTCTCTGTCCAGTATGTCAATCTTGTTCACCAATTTATACATAGTTATCATGTCTCCTCTTGTTTTTTTCTCTTCTAATGTGGTCAGCCCCAGCTTCCTCAGTCTTTCCTCATAGTCTAACTCCCTGAGTCCTGGTACCATCCTTGTTGCCAGCCTCTGTACCCTTCCCACCTTCTTCACATTTTTCTTCATATGCGGTGACCAGACGCAAGCTGCATATTCTAACTGGGGTCTTATTAAGGTGCATAATATCTTCTTCATCATTCCTTCATCTAGGTAGTGGAATGCAAGGCCAATATTTTGGAGCATGTTATGTTTTCCCAAATATCTTGTTAATGTGTTTCTCCGGTGACAGAGTGTTTTGCACGGTTACTCCTAAGTCTTTCTCCTCATTGGTCTCTTCAATCTTCTCATCACCCAGCCTGTAATCCCTGTTTGGTCTGTATCTACTTCTTCCCATTTTCATAACATGGCTCTTGTTTATAATAAATTCCATCTGCCACTCTTTACTCCACTCATATATTTTGTCAAGATCTTCCTGTAGCTTGTTACAATCTTCCACATTCTTTACTCTCCGCATAATTTTGGTATTGTCCGCAAACATATTCATGTAACTGTCAATTCCTACTGGCATATCATTAACATAAATCAAAAACATGATGGGACCAAGCACTGACCCTTGTGGAACTCCACTGGTTACCTTCTTCTTCTTCTGTGTGTGTGTGTGTGTGTGTGTGTGTGTGTGTGTGTGTGTGTGTATTTACCTAGTATTTACCTAGTTGTAGTTTTACAGGGCCTGGGCTTTATGCTCGTGTGGCCCCGTCTCCATATCTACACTTATCCAATCTTTCTTTAAAACTATGCACACTTGTTGCAGACACTACTTCTTCATTCAAACTGTTCTATGTCTCAACACATCTTAGCGGGAAACTATACTTTTTAATATCTCTTACACATCTTCCCTTCCTCAGCTTCTTACTATGCAATCTTGTGCTTCGACTGGCATATTCTTCTCTCAGGATCAGATACTCGTTGTCCACTTGGTCAATTCTGTTGATCAATTTATAAATTTGTATGAGATCCCCTCTCTCCCTTCTCTGTTTCAATGTTAGAAAATCCATAGCCTTTAGTGTCTCCTCATATGTCATCGTGTGTGTGTGTGTGACTGTGTGTATCACTGTATGTGTGTGTACTTTTCCATTTTTCATTTATGACTTTCATTATTCTATATGCATTTATTAAAAGCTAAGAGCTGATGTTCATTGTATCCTTACAAGCTTCTGTACACACATGTATGAATGTATGTACTAACAGTGCCAACCATGTGAAGGTGAGAATGGTCTGAGATACTGCCTGTAGGAAATGTACTTGGTTATTTACCTTGTTTTCATTATCTGTTTGGCAGGTGAGTCTAGGCAATCATGCCACCTTGCACCTTAGGTAGACCTTTATTGGTTACTGCCATTGCATAACTTAACATGAAAAAAAAAAAAAAAAAAAAATATATATATATATATATATATATATATATATATATATATATATATATATATATATATATATATATATATGTTACTATTTTTTGGTTTATAATTAAAATACATGAAAATAAAACATCCATAGTAAAAAATCAATGTAACTCAATTTTTTTTTTTTTTTTCCAGGATTTTGTGCCTCCATTTCAGCTTGTTTCTTTAAAAGATATTTTGGATGAGCAAACTTCAAATAATTCTTCAATGACTTCAAACCAAGATCAACAAATTGGTCATAGCAGCCAGTTTAATGATTTTTGGAGTTATAACATCAGTCCAGAGAGCAAATACTCCAATGTGTTGGTTGGGAAGTTAGGTGCTGGCCAAGATGGAGTTTTACAGTTACATCAAGCTGAGGTGGCAATGGATCTAGTTCTTATTGGCAATGCAGGCATGGCTCTAAGCAGTTTTGGAACAACAATTGCACTTTTTAATTATCGTATTGTTAGAGAAAATTTTCATATGAATATGAAAGATTCTGCAGATTTTCACAAGATTTATCTTGTATCAAGAAATTCTGATTTAATTGTATTAGAAGAAGCTGAAAAAAAATTACCAACTTCAAAGAGAGGTAATTATGATCAATATTCATATAAATTTAAACTTTTATCTAAGAGTGCACTTGTTGTTCCTCATCATGGCAAAGACACTTTTTCATTCTCTAAGTTCTTGCAAAGCAAGTTCTTTGTTGGAATGACAACCTTAATGAAAATTGGATATAAAGAGGAGGTATTAGAAACATGGCAGAAGTTTGTGAAGTTTTCTGGAGAGAATGCCTGTCTTTATCCACTTCTTGAAGTTGGAGATGAGTGTGAGCTGAAGATACCTCCTTCACTTGATGCTGAAGCTATACTTAAACGGTCTCATTCATTTAATTGGATGAAGTGTATATCAGAGGATCAAAGTACACACTGCCTTTTTCTGCCTTCAGAGATTCTTGTACAGAAAGTGTCATCTGTGCAGATGAAGTGGGGTGAGATAGGTGTGCAACAAGTTCAAAATCAGGGTGACAGTTCAGAACTTCTTACCATAACTGGCACTGTCATGTGCAAGATATTTGTGCTTCCCAAATTTGAATCTGAATGTTCTAAACTTGCACATCATATATATAAGGATTGCCATATTGGTGTTCCTGAAGGCAGACAAATTAAAATATTGATCAAGGATGAAGATGATTGTATGCTGTGGCTGTATATTACATGTTCCACAAATTATTTCACTAAAATCTATCCCTTGTTTGTAGTTCCTGGAATTAGGATCATTGCTACAGATGTTAGGAGAATGGTTGCCAAAAACAAGAATGTGTACATGAGCAGTTCTAATTTCACACATATTATACCTCTATCAATTTCGAATCAGAAAAAGCAGATAAAACTAACAAAGCCACATTTGTGGAGGCTAGGTATGTTGTTCTTGGAAATGTTCCACTCCCTTCTCATCCATTTATAATAATTGCTAGGGTTCATGTAATTATGCAAGCAACTTTAAAAGTAGTTTGTAGAGTTTGCAAGAATATCATGGAACAGAGTTCAGTTCATTGCAAGAACTGCTTTTCACAATCTTCAGCAAATATAGAAGCTTCAGTGACAGTAAAAGTTGATGATGGCACAGGCACTGCCATCATTCTGGTAAAAAATCTGAAGCATTTTGCACTTCTTGTGGGCCTTACAAGGAAAGATTTTATAAAACTATCTAATATTGTTCTGTCTCAGTGCATGCATTTAGAATATGATTATTACAAGCCATCATCCTCAAAAGATTTCATGATGATGATAACTAAAGCAAAATGTCATTATTCTTTTAAGTTTACATGTAGGAAACAAAGGTCTCAGCCTCATATATGTCTAGATGTGTCACTGTTAAGGCCAATTCAAGATGCAAAGCTTCTACAGTAAAGTAATTGTTCTTTTATAATTTATATGTAGGAAACAGTGGTGCTTTTGTTTGACAAGTTCTTAGGTAGCAGCAAAATTTATAAATTACATTTACTGTAAGCTAGGCTGATTCACTAAAATCCTAAACTTGTTCCATTTCATGGGGCAACTGATGGATACACTTTTTATATTTTCTTGCCTCAGCTGCAGACTTTAATAAGATCAAATTATCAGCTACCTTTGCTCTGAGCTTATTTTTAAAACTGTTGAGAATATAATGATTTAAGATTATGGTTATAAGTCAAAATCATCCTCAGCTTAAATATAGTAAATGCAAACAATTATGACCATTGTATGCATATGCGTATTGTAGTATGTATATACATATTTGTATGCAAGTTATGATGGAGCAGCTAGAGAGTGCAAGTTAATGTACAAGTCTTTTATGTCCATTTCTTTTTGTGATAAAGTTTTAAAGTTTGAGGATGTACTGACAAAATGCCAAAATAAAGGTGATTGATTTTTAATGGGATAAGAAGAAATGTGAGTAGAGAATGGGAAAGGGAGTGAGCAATTTTATAATAAGGTGTTGCATCTTCTCATCACTGTGATATGGAAGATGTATATCCTCATCCATATTGTCACAAGGCATGTTGCAGTTGAGATTTGAAAAATTTATTTCAAGAAAGCTATTGGATTTATGACTTGAAATTCTTAGAATATTATCAGCCAATGGTTGTCTCTGATGTGTTTGAATATGAATGTGATAGAGTAATGTCATGATATCATGTACAGTAAAACCTCAGCTCACGACCATAATTCCCTCCTAAATCCTGTTCGTCACCCAATTTGTTCGTCCCATGAATCAATTTTTTCCCATAAGAATGTATTGAAATACCATTAATCCGTTCCAGACCAAAAATAAATCATACTTTTGTCCATAAAACCCATTCAAAATAGACCTTTAATGTATGCATGACATGAACAAAATAATTATAAAAAGCCTAAATTGTTTTACTTACCTAAATGCTATCAAAATGGTAATAAAATTAATAAAAAAGAAAAAGTTATTTACTGGAGAGACTGGACGTTGATGGCATGATGGAATGGAGGAGAGGAGGATGGGAAGGAAGACAGACAAGATCCGAGAAGACAGTCATTAGAGAGGACTTTGGATGTGCGCAGCATGCTAGAGCTACACAACAGCTGTGTAGTGTTACAAGTCAGTGCCACTATGTAGGGCCCCGTTATAGCAGAGAGGATAACGCCGAGGAAGCTACAGTAGAGTGCGCCGGTAACATCACCATGCTCAGGAAAAACAGGAGAAAATCGTGGTGGCACGGAGATTATGTTATGTAATATTTTTCGTATGTTCCTGTTTCTATTTTCTTTTGTGCTTATGTTTTGTTTTGTTGTTGTGTGATAGCCGGGTTGGCTATCACACAAACGGCTCGCCAGCAGGCGAGCTGTTTAACCGCGTTCATCCCCCAAAATATCGTTCGTCCCCTGGGTTGATATATTGACAAATGTTTTGGTCATCTCCCGAATTGTTCGTCCTTAGAAACGTTCGTCAAGCGAGGTTTTACTGTACAGAGTTGCATTCAAATTGTCATACTGGCCTTATTTAATTTTTTTTTTTTTTATGTTTTATGGCATGGAGATACTTGAAAGATGCCTAAAGATAAGTAGAGAAAATTTTTTTTTATTTTCTCCATACATCATGAGATATGATTTTTAAAGATTTTGCATTTCATGACATCAAAACAGCATGAAAAGCTGTTATTTTGCCTCATTAAAAACTGTCTAATAACTTTAAGGAAAAGCTGGTCTGACAAAATGTTACCCTAATCCCTGCCAATAAGTACACCAAGTCTCAAGGCAGCATGTATAATGGTTGATTTTATGCAGTTTTTTATATCTCGAAAAATCATGTTTTGAGATAAAGCTCTTTAAAGTTTTAGAAGTTTATCACCCATGTTATGTTTTTATAAAAAATTAGTTGATTTGTTGTGTGTTGATTTATAGAGAAACTGTTCTTAAAGAATGATCTGATTATTCTTGTATTTATTACTTCATTTTGGGAGCTATTTACCTTGTGGTGACAGTCAGAATTCCTGGCTCTGGATCTTTGTGCCTTTGCCAGTAGATTTAGCTCACTGATGGGTGTCCTAGGAATGTTGTTTCATAGAATTATAGTTTAATTTAACCGTCAGTAGGCACCTTCCCTGTTCTCCATGAGACTATCCTCTGCAAGTAGATTTTTTGGTCCTAATCTAGATCGGCTCCTCCAAGTACAGGCAACACCCATTTAATGAACAGGTTACGTTCTTAAAAAAACATTCATTGCGTGAATTTTCGTTAAGGGAACCAATTATAACAAGTTTGACCCCTGACTTAAACCTCCATTTAGAGTAAACAAAGCGAGATTGCATCATAGTACAGTAAAAGGTTTAATGAAAGTAAAATTATGAAGTTAAACATTTAAACAGTTTAATTTGAGACTAAGTCATTATAATGTACACTAATGTATGTATGTAAGTAACTTTATAATGTTGATCTTAAATTTATGAAGGGAGGGAGAGTGGAGCGGGAAAGACGCTAGCTGGGAACCTGTGGAATGTAAACAAAAGGTGCATCATTGTACCGCATACAAAACTTATGTACTACATTTCCATAAGGCTTTCCATTTTATCCATTGCAGAGTCACGAGTTCGGGTGCTTCTTTTAGCTTGCAAGGAAGATACGATCTCACCAGCCTTCTTAATAGAGTCTGCTGACATGAAAATAGTAGAGACAGTAGATGGAGTCAAGCCATGGTGGCGAGCAATGCTATTAGTTTTCTCGCCTCTCTCGTGTCTGTGAATAATATCCAGCTTCACTTCGTGAGTTAGTGACTTCCTGGTCTTCTTAGTAATGCTAGGCGACATTGCAGGGCTGGTTACAGGGCATTTTGGTGGCATGTTGATCGAGGGAAGACAAGCTGCTGCTGACGCTGTTATTGTTTTGAACTAAAAGCGGGGAAGGGTAGGGGAGTGAGTTTTGTCCACGAGAGGCGCTGATGTATTCAAAAGCCTGTTGGCTTGCATGATACGGCAGGGCTTTCAAACTTGGACAAAATTACCCGGGTAAAATTTTATTAAAGCGAATTTGGTGTTCGTTATACAAGCAGATGGTAGTAAAATGTTTGTTGCAGCAAATTTCGTTGTGTGAACGTTCCTTAATCGGATTGCTTGTATAAAATCGAACTTTTGCGTTCGAGTATTGAAAAGTTTGACTATTTAGACGTTCGAGTATCAAGTCTCCACTGTGTGTATGTATATATATATATATATATATATATATATATATATATATATATATATATATATATATATATATATATATATATAAGTTTTATACTTTTGTGATAGTGTTATTGTGAGAGTTATGTGATGTATAGCTGTGATGATGAAGGTAGTGGGAAAAAACAGTTTGAAAAGATAATAGCGGTCTTATGATATAGAGATAGTTTAGAAGCGTGGCAGTGAGGAGTGGGTCTTGGAGGTGAGATAACACGCCTGATGGATGAGAGAGGGGAAGTAAGGATTCAAGGTCCAGCTGCTTCCTAATGATACATTTGTTTGTTTATTTCTTTTGTCTTCTCTTCTTGAAGCTTATGATTCTAATCCACGTCAATTTATGCCTGTAAGGACGTTATTTCTGACGCCTGGCCACTTACTGTGTAGGACAAGAGTCAGACTATGATGCAACTGCACGAGACATTTAAAAATGGCTTCCCGGTGGGAAGGGTATTTAATTATCAAAAAATAAACTACACTATCTGATAATTTAGGGTCTGAAGGTTTCAGAGAAACAAATGTAATCCCAAAGTTTTTAATCCCCCCAAAATTAGATAAATAAATCCTGCTCCAAAGTTTTTTAGTGTGCGTGGAGAGGGGAATTCATACAAGTTGGATGATCCAGACTAATTCTGGGATGGATCAGTTCAGAGGGTACTGTGAACCTTTCACTAAAGTTAGTTGTGATATTGCTCAACATCCCTTTGTCTAACAACTCAAGGGGACACTGTCATTTCACTGCACTTGTATATAACTGTGTGATGTAAGTACTCTGTGTGCCACCTTGTACTGTATTGCTCTCTGCCAGTAAACTAAAGGAATAGTGCCAAGTGTTTCCTGTTACCCTGCCTCTCTGAGTGAGTCTGCCTGAGTCTGGGGTGTGTGTTTGTGCTTCGCTTCCCCTTGCTAG
>NC_059295.1:40887781-40900281 GCF_017591435.1 Portunus trituberculatus
TAGTATTGAGGACATTGTATTCATCCACATTCCCGCGTTAGTAACCATGATTTGTTTTGTGGGTCATATCTGATTCAGCGAAGAATTAGGTCACGATTTATAATAAACTAGAGGAATGTAGATATGTTCACCTTTATGGCAGAGATAATTATTGTTTTTAATTGGTCAAATCTTGGAGTATATACTCGTGGTTACAAACTCTCGTGGCCTCATTCCTATACTGGCCACAAGTGTGGGATATATAGGTGAAGGTCCTTGAGACCCCAGGTGTTGACGCTAAACTTGCGCAGGTGTGCTGAGTCTCGTCATCTAGCAACCAAGCTTGGGGCGTGCGAGGCTCTGGGTTTGGTGATGTTGTTTCATTCGTGCTGCCTTTGTCACTTGTGGGTTGGAGGTGGGGGGAACATCTGCCGCTGAACTGACCTAGATGCTGAGTGTGTTCATCTCAGGGCCTAGCCAACCAGGGCCGCGTATTATAATAGGTGATTGCCACGTGTGCTGTACAGAGCCCCAAGTTGGGAAGATAATTCTCCTCTTTCGCGCGACAAACATTTGCAATATCTTTATTCACTCTATTTATTGTTTATTATGTAAGAGGGGTTATAACTAAAAACAAGAACATAATGGAGAGAGAGAGAGAGAGAGAGAGAGAGAGAGAGAGAGAGAGAGGATCCATCGAAAATGCGTCCTAAAAAGATTTCTTATCAATTTCAATAAAAAAAATTCACAGAGCTTTTCTCCATTTCGTGCTGTCTCTGCACATTGCTATGCGGACTCATTGATGTTATGAGTTATCCAGAGTAATCAAAGCTGAGTAAAATATCACTACGCAGAAAGTCAAGGTTACAGTAAGTCAAATGTTCTAAGTTAAGAAAGACCCAGTTATCAGAGGCTGAAGAGAACCTGTGCGGAAATCGCCTTTACACCACACGCACGTTTTGGTTGCTAACACTAACCAACCCATCAGTAACTCACACCGAGCGAGGCCATCTGTAGTTGTAATAGAAATTGTAGTAGTTTTGCCGTTTTCTATTGGGCTAGTGGGAACTGATGTTTTTATTATTATTATCACTGATATTATTATTATTATTATTATTATTAATAATAATATTATTATTATCATTATCATTATTATCATTATCATTATTATTATTATTATTATTATTATTATTATTATTATTATTATTATTATTATTATGATCATTATTGCTATTATCATTATTATTATTATTTTTTTTTTGTTCTGGTCTGTATTATCAAACAAACCATTCTATGAATAACCTTTTCATGTAGAAAATTGCAAAAGTTTTTAAAGTTTGTATAATGTGACTGAATTTCAGATCATGAACGAAAGAAAGTGTTAATGAATTACTAGATCATCTGTATTTTTTTCTATTTTGTTTTTTATTATGTCAATAATAAGGCTTTCTTAGTATATATAACAAAAAACGATTTTTAAGTGTAATAATTACCAAGACTAATATTTTGATGATACAAAAATCCTAGTTAAATTACCAGTGATATTTAGAAATAATTCTCTTGAGATCACCGATGACCTCCACCAGGTAGAACATAATGATAGTTCAAGTAAAACGCCGAAACGTTTCAAAATGCAACCATTTAATGCTACTAAACGTTCGCTATCAACCTGTTGAAAACTAGTAGTGTTAAGGCAATGAATGATTTACGAGTACACCCCAAAGCCATACTGTTTATGTATGTAAACGTACTGCCTGGCGGCGAAACAAGCATCCCATCTCCTCGACCCACTAGGCGCCCACTGCACACCTGTGACACTCTTTCTGACGGGGACGTGGACTGGATGGATGTGAGTGTGCCTGACAGCGTGCCGGGGAAATTGCTTGTTTTCACGATGCGTAGGTTGGGATACGTGATTACGAATAACTTATCGTGCGTACCTGCGTAGGCTTATATGCTCGTTCGATTTTTTTTTTCTCTTGATTTTTGTAGTAGCCATGATTTTGTCGATGTTAAAGTTAGTGAAAAAATAAGTGTGTATCGTCGTCGCCGTCGTCGTCGTTGTTGTTGTTACTGTTGTTGTTGTTGTTGTTGTTGTTGTTGTTGTTGTTGTTGTTGTTGTTGATGATGATATTGTTACTGTTGTTGGTGCTTTTGTTGTTGTTGTTGTTGTTGTTATAGTTGTTGCTGTTGCTTTTGCTATTATTATTATCATTATTATTATTATTGTTATTATTATTATTATTATTATTATTATTATTATTATTATTATTATTATTATTATTATTATTATCATCATCATTATTATCATTATTATTACTTTCATTATTATTGTTATTAACATTATTATTATTATTATTATTATTATTATTATTATTATTGTTATTATTAGCTTACTGATTAATGTACCTTTCATTGCATTAGACTTGGTGTTCCAGCAAATGAAATCAAAACGTTTAAAAATGTTTCTTTTCTTATGCAGACGAAAGGATCATTCTTATAACATTCAAGTCTAGGTGATCCGAGCCGGGACTAATGACAGCTTGACAGACTTGGCTGCTGATGCACTGCTGTACTTTACCCAACTCGAACCATGAAAGCGTGTGCAGCAAACGTTTTCACTTTCACACCCGTGAAAAAACAACAACTCTGTTTCAGTACAAAGAAAGTAAACACGCTTCTATGTAAAAAGAAAATTTGACGTGTGTTGTTTACTCACTCCCTCTCTCCGATATTATACCATTACATCATCGCTAGTGTATCATTTTCATTTTTATGTGGTTGATATCTATGTCTCTTCCATTTTCGTTTCCGTTTTAGTTTTCAGAGAGAGAGAGAGAGAGAGAGAGAGAGAGAGAGATGTACTTAAAAAAAGAATAATAAGTATATAAAAGGATGAAAAATAATATCCATACATATATAACAAGAACTTAGAAGACATATCAACATATACGCATGCGTCACTGATAATTGTGAGATAATGACTGACTTGAATATACTTCACTGACTATAAATAAAACGTGTGTTGAATTCCATCAGTGCGGGTGGAGGCTGGGGCGGGAGAAAGGAGGTATAGTGGAGGGATGGGGGTGGAAAGGGGGGCCGGGAGTGGATGGATGCGTGGCGTCATATCGTCATTGGCTCCCAGGCTGCGCGAGTTGGAAGAGGTGTGTCGGTGCTCGGGAATGTATTGTTTTCCTTGTTTTGTGCCGGTGGTGTGCCAGATCGGAGGTGAAATGTGTGGCACGAGTGTTGCGTCCACCGCGGCAATACAAGACTGAGCCAAAAATGAGGAACTGAACTTGCGATACTGAGCTGCGCGTTGACCGTGTTTCGCCCGGCGTGTGTATGGCGCCCCTATTTTGTGACTAATAGTTGTCGAGCCTCTGTGAATTTCATACCATTCTGCTTTTATGTTTTCCTTTTTTTCTGTTTATCATGTTTACGGATGAGTTTGGCTTGCAGTGTAAGTGATGTGTTTTTGCTAGAAAAGAATCCTGTGAAAAGAAGGTTAGGGCATGTGTTCATAGGCAATTGGTGGTGATGAAGTGTGCTGCAACCTTGCGGTAATCAAGTTCTGTAAAGGATGATTAACAGAATAAAGGAGCTGACTGGAACTGCTGGTGTGTTTTCAAACTGTGGTAGTCAAGTTTACAACGGACAATTGGAGTTAATAGACAAGAGGAGCCAACCTGAGAAATTTAAAATCTCCGTGTCCTGCTCCATGACATAAGTAAGCTACGACTCGTATTAGTGAAGGAACTAAAATATGTAAAGCTGAGAGCTCTTCTAGTTCTCATATTCAATTTATTTATGTTTTTTTTTTTTTTTTTAGTGAGTGACACACTTATGGGTACGAAACAAATAGCAATGCATGCAAATATATATATATATATATATATATATATATATATATATATATATATATATATATATATATATATATATTCATAGGATTTGTATAGCCCTGTAGTGCGAGACTCGAGAGGCAAACGAAACAGACCTGTAGGCCGGTCAGCAGAGAGCGCTGCTTACGTTAGCGTTTCATTTCCCTGCCCATGTTGGTCAAGGCTCGCGCCAGGATCAGATTATTTACTAATTTGTTTATTTGTTTATGTAACTGTTATATTGTTATTTTTAGAGGAAAGTGCCATACTGGTGTCTGAAAGGCCTTTAAAAATCGGACTGAAAGCTCTCATCTCTCAGAGGTTAATAGGTGGTGGGGAATCCAACACGTGATCTTCAAGGCCATTGGTAAACTGCACACACACACACACACACACACACACACACACACACACACACACACACCTCGTAGTGTAGTGGTTAGCACGCTCGGCTCACAACTGAAAAGGCCCGGGTTCGAATCCCGGGAGCGGCGAGGCAAATGGGCAAACCTCTTAATGTGTAACCCCTGTTCACCTAGTACACCTAGCTGCAACTAGGTACGGGATGTAACTCGAGGGGTTGTGGTCTCCCTTTCCCGGTGTGTGGAGTGTGTTGTGGTCTCGGTCCTACCCGAAGATCGGTCTATGAGCTCTGACCTCGCTCCGTAAAGGGGAAGGCTGCCTGGGTGACCATTAGGCGACCGTGGTGAATTACACACACACACACACACACACACACACACACACACACACATGTATACAAGGTCAACGATTTTAAATCAAGGCCCAGGTAACCATCTTTAAAAGACAGGTAGAGAGTCACTGTTTTATAGGGTTTAAGACACTGACCACTTCTGCGAATAATTATAAGTTACGAACAAGCGAGCACTTCCGCCTTCTTAACGCGGACGTGAATTATATTGATGCCTTACCTGACCTTGAGAGTGAGGTGCACAGGTGTCCAGAGATTTACACCTGCTGACACTAAGCGGCTTAGCATGTGGAGGGAAGGAGCAATATGTAGTGACTCACTCTCAATTTAATCCTGTGCCATAATTTGTAGGCATGAACTCAATGAAAAATCGTGATTGTGAAGCAATGCAGCTGTGCACTACCGTCGAGGCGCCTCACGTGGAGTAATGCACGTGACGAAATGCTTTTTCAAATTTAATTTTTCATTGCTTGAAGTTTGGGATACAGTTGGACGTAATCAGTTACTCTCCTACAACTCTGTCGCCTAACTAATAAAAGTAACAAAGCTTCATATATTCAATGCCTTTGCTGCATTGTCGATTTTTTAAAAGTAACATTAATCCCTGTGAAATAATGAATTATAATTAATTATTTCAGATTTTGGCATGATTATGCCAACATTGGTTTTGTTTTAGAAAAGAACAAATGAATACACTATCAGGATTTAAATGTCATTTACTAAGTTGTGTGCATTAAGTTCACAAAAGAGGAAGATCAATGAATACTACCATCAATTCAGTAAAGCAGTGTGTAGCAGTACGTATATGTGGACCGAAATATTTATGTTACTGGTGTATACGAGTAGAAGCAATGTCATGTACATTGATTGATTGTTTGATTGATTAAATGTCATGGCATCGTGATATCAGCGGCCATAAGAGCACTGATGAGGGAGAGATTAGATGCTAGTAATGATGAGTGAGAAAATCAAATAAAGTAACGAACAGCTCTCGCGGCCATGATTAGAGAGAGAGAGAGAGAGAGAGAGAGAGAGAGAGAGAGAGAGAGCAAACAGTTAGCCTTATCAACCACAATCAGTGACAATCTATTTGGTGATAACGCCTCCACATCATAGCGAAGCGGATTTGCTTATCAGTGTCCCGTTCAGCGCCTGGCTTGAGGGGAACATGATGTCACGCGGCTCCCCTCGCGATAACAATTCTTTTTTTTTTTTCAAACGTGGAACACTTTATTATGCCTTATATACTACATTAAAAAAAAAAAAAGTGTTATATATGCAAGAGAAGTGGCAGCCCATTTAAGGCCAAGGCCTTTTGAGTATATATTTTATATCATGAATTTGTTACAAAATTATGTGCAAATTCTATATACATAATCATGCACATACATGCATACATACTTTTATATATATATATATATATATATATATATATATATATATATATATATATATATATATATATATATATATATATATATATATATATATAATAGACCCCAACCACCTTCTTCTCCAAAATACCAACTGTAAAAGTTTGAAATACATTACGCATTTATATGATTACTTGCCTCTATATGTGTATGCAAAAAATATATAATAATGATAAAGAGAATAAGAAGGTCACCGTCATAGTAACGGTGAGCTAAAGAAGCTGTATGGAATACTGAGCAATGATATGTTTTTTTTAATTGATTTTTAAATAGCCATAGTTTGATATGATGTGGGACTGAGTTCTACACCTCAGGGTACGAGTAAGACAATGTTGGAAAAATGCTGTATTGTGTAGTGGGATGAGAAAGTTAGTACTGATTTGGGTGGGTAGGATACCCGTGCTGTGGTGTAAGATTGCATTTTGATGTTTATACATGTGAAGTACATGCCGATTTGTAGTTTGTTAATATCAAATAATTTCAAAATATTTGTTTCCATGAATAGGGGTTATGTGTCAGCAAAGAAATTGTACAATTGCACAGTTAAAAGGTTGTTTTGAAAGTGGTTTGCTATTATGGGAGAGAGAGAGAGAGAGAGAGAGAGAGAGAGAGAGAGAGAGAGAGAGAGAGAGAGAGAGAGAGAGAATGTGAGGATAACATCTACCATGGTGAACAAATAGAAGCATAGTGGAAGAAAGTTTTCGAGTAGTCCGTCTCGTTACCAACAGACATAGAGGAAAATGCTGAAGAGTGATCTGAGTCACGTGTATTTCATATAATTTCTGATATCACGGTGTAAGATGAAGTAATGAAAAAAAGAAAAGTAGGGATTGATGACAAATATCTCTATCTTATCTTGTTCTTAACGCTTTTCTAACTAATGCGTTCAGCAGCTTTAATTAATCTTTGATCGTAAGAAACAATTTGCACCCTTTGTGTCTATTTACTCATTCTCCTCCGCATATCACTTATTCTTAGTCTAGTGCTTTTTTTATCATTTATTCTTCTAAATGTAGCAAACATACACTGGATGGCAATTACTCAAGCAGCTTAAGAAAGAGTTTACTTACGTGATAAGGAAAGTGATATGTTGAGAGAGAGAGAGAGAGAGAGAGAGAGAGAGAGAGAGAGAGAGAGAGAGAGAGAGAATATTTTAGTCTTCATGAAGTGCTAACACTCTCTACGTTACTGACCTAAGCCAAGTGTTAGGGCACGGTATGCGTACTCGTTGCCTACGCCAGTTTATTATCGTTTTCTATACTAGCTTTCCTTTTATTTATCTTTTATTCGTCGTCGTTGTCGTCATCGTCCTTAAACCATTATCATCATCGCTGGCTTTATTATCATCATTACAGCCATCATCATCACAAGAGAAGTCTGTCCTGATAATTTTCTCGTGTAAATATTTGCCAATATGAAACTATGTATTAGTTTCATGCAGCATTGCAAATAAATTTCACTTATGCTTTACACACACAAGTAATCTACCAATATCATGCCCTTGACAGATAAGTGAGGATAAGGAGCGGCGGAGGACTTCACGATAGTCGTGGTGCCCAGCGTGACAGTGACGGGTATGAGGAGGCCAGCTGACGTGGGGCGGGACTCCCAGGACTTGAAGATGGACACGACGCGCCTATCACCCACTCTGAGTGACATTATGAACCCGCCAGAGGAGAGGCAGGACACCCTCCTCTTGTCCTGTGCCACCCATGCCATGCCCTCCCAGGTGAGTTAGAGAGAGAGAGAGAGAGAGAGAGAGAGAGTTGCTTTATTAGTTCATCGTCATTGCATTTAGTACATAAAACGGGTTGCATTCAGAATTCAGAAAATTAAACTAAATATATTTTAAGCAACCTTTTACCTTCCTGCCTCCCTTGCACCGGCAGGGCCTTGATGTTGACCTGGCCACGCTGACGGAGAGTGAGCGTGATGCCATCCTCAGTGTGCTGGACCGCGATGCCAAACTGCGCCTCATGGAAAAGGACCACCTGCTGTGAGTATCCTTGCCTCGTGCTTCTTCTTATATAATAGTCCAAATATCTCATTTATGTGTTTATCAGGACTCAGATTTTCTTGTATGATCACTCCAAGATCTTTTTTCTCTTTTGTCTTCGTTATTTGCTCTTGTCCCATTAAATAGTTTCATACTGGTCTTCTCTTACTCTTTCCTAGTTCCATTATGTGATATTTCTTGGCATTAAACTTCAATTTCCACTTCTTGCTCCATTCATAGATCTTGTTTAAATCTTCCTGTAACAGTAGACAGTCCTCTCTGGTTTTGATAACTTTTAGCAACTTTGCATCATCAGCGAATAAATTCATATAGCTGTTTATCCCAACGTGAATGTCGTTTACATAAACTCGAAACATAATGGGGGCTAACACTGATCCTTGTGGCACTCCGCTAGTTACTTTGCTCCAAGATGAGTATGTATCTCTGATCACAGTTCTCATCTCCCTCTCCTTCAAATAATCTCTTGTCCATTCGAGCAAGGTTCCACGCAGTCCTCCTATGTACTTTAGTTTCCAAAGAAGTCTTCCGTGAGGACTTTATCAAATGCCTTTTAATGTCCAGGTATACTGTGTCTACCCATCCATCTCTGTTTTCAAGTCCTGCAATAACTCTGGAGTAGAAGCTTAATAAGTTTGATACACATGACCGCCCTGTCCTGAATCCAAATTGTCTGTTCGATATGACTTGCTCCTCTTCTAGAAATTTAACCCACTTTTTGATAATTATTTCACATAACTTTCCTACAACACTTGTAAGTGACACTGGTCTGTAGTTTAGTGGTTCAGTTGCCTTTCCTCCTTTAAATATCGGTATTACATTGGCTCTCTTCCACTCTAGTGGAACTTTCCCTTCATTTATTGAACTTTTAATTATTTCCCAAATTGGCTCCAGTACTTGCTCTTTACATTCTTTTAATACCCAGCCTGATACACCATCTGGCCCCATTGCTTTTCTGACTTCCAACCTGTCCAGTAATCTTCCAATATCCTCTTTGTGCACTGCAATCTCCTGTAATCCTTGGCAATCCAATGTCCTATTAGGTTCTGTGAAATCATCATCTTCGGTGAATACCGTTTTGAAGCTTTCATTCATTATTTCACACATTTCTTTCTTTGTTTGGTATGTCTTTCCTTCAATGTTTTTTCAATTGTTTCCTTATTCTTTGTTTTGCCATGTATAAACTTGTAGAAAAGTGTGTGTGTGTGTGTGTGTGTGTGTGTGTGTGTGTGTGTGTGTGTGTGTGTGTGTGTGTGTGTGTGTGTGTGTGTGTGTTTACCTAGTTGTATTTACCTAGTTGTAGTTTTACAGGGCCTGGGCTTTATGCTCGTGTGGCCCCGTCTCCATATCTACACTTATCCAATCTTACTTTAAAAGTATGCACACTCGTTGCAGACACTACTTCTTCATTAAACTGTTCCACGTCTCAATACATCTTTGCGGAAACTATATTTTTAACATCTCTCAGACATCTTCCTTTTCTCAGCTTTTTACTATGCGATCTTGTGCTTCGGATGTCATATTCTTCTCTCAGGATCAGTTTCTCATTATCCACTTGGTCCATTCCGTTGATCAATTTATAAACTTGTATCAGGTCTCCTCTCTCCTTCTTTGTTCCAGGGTTGGTAGATCCATAGCCTTTAGTCTCTCCTCATATGTCATCTCTTCAAATTCTGGAACCATTCTTGTAGCCATTTTTTGTAGTCTCTCCAATTTCCTTGTGTGTCTCTTTTTATGAGGGGTCCACACTACTCCTGCATATTCCAATCTGGGTGTTATTATAGTACCTATCAATTTCTTCATCATTTCTTTGTCCATGTAGTGAAATGCTACTCCAATATTCCTTAGCAAATTATATGTTTCTCTAAAAATTCTATCAATATGGCTTACTGGTTGATTGTTTTCTTCCATCGTCACTCCTAAGTCCTTTTCCTTTTTTACTTTCTCCAGTTCTACTCCATCTCCCATCTTATAGATTGTGTGTGTGTGTTCTTTCTGACTTTGAATAACCGTAGTGTTCATCTTTATGACGTCATGCCTTAATGATGTTTTTCTGATTCACTATAGGAAGTTGTGGATCACATAGGTGAATGTCTAATCATCTGGGAGGTTTACCACTATGATAGTTCTGCTCCCCATCAACAAGCTTATGGACTAATTTTACAGTTGCACTGTCATTTGGCGTAAATTTGCGAAATATCAAATATATAGTAACGCCCTTATTATAAAAAAGAAAACAAATTTCCAACAAGATATATTGCTACACTGCGTCCTGATGATGGGTATTTCAGCTACTACGTGTAACATCGCTCTCCATTAGCAAGTCATTGAAGCTCGCTGTAAATATGCGAGCAGCCGTTACTTATGGTTATCGTTATTGGTGAAGCAGCTCGAGTGTGCTTCAGAGACCTCCTGACAACCAACATAATCTGCCTCCGTATCACTTTGCCGCCTCACATTAGCACAGACATTGTTCCATGATAAGACAGTTACACCAAACCGTGACACAAAACACCTCAAAATGCTCCTGGGAATACATGTGACCCAGATAAGGAGCTTATGCGATGGATATATTCTGAAACACTACTGCGTCGCATCTTCACTATTTTCAAAGGGCTGTAGTTGAAGTGACACGGGTTTTTAAGGATGTTTCTGTAATTCTAGTGACATGTTAACAAGTTTTCTATTGGTTTCTGTCAGTAGGAAAAATATTCTTTAAAACTCGGTTAATCGTCTCTATGGTCTTTGAAAATGGTAGCGGTGAGAAGAGGAAGCGTTTCTGCATGAATGTACCGCTAAACCTCCCTGGTGGCAGAAGACTTGAAAACCCCCCCAGAGGTGAATCGTTGAGCAACAACTCTGCGAAGATTTTGTACATTGTTTCAAAGATATTGTTTGCTACAGGCCTACGATGAAATATTGGAATAGAACAAATGAAACTCAGAACACAATTATTTCTAATGGAACGGAGTGTTTCTATTGTTGATAGATACACCTACAGTACATCTGGACATCAGAAGTAAAATGGGAAATAAGGAGCGATGAAAAACGGAAAAGAATAGCAACAAAAGTAGCGTGAAAGTGAGAGTCTCATGCCAGACAGTGAAGATAATATGAAAAGTGAAGGTCAGTCAGTTAAACGGCGCCTCGTTTAGCACAACATTGGTCACCCTGTAGAGCAGTGGTTCCCAAAGTGGGCGGTACCGCCCCCCTGGGGGCGGTGGAAAGATCTGGGGGGGCGGTGAGGAAGAAGGGGGCGGTAGGGGGCGGCAGGGTGGCATGAAGAACAATTATTATTAACTTTTTCTTCTTTACAAAATCTGAATGACAAAATCTATGTCACAAACACTAAGCTAAAGGAACACATAGGCAGTTTTAAGAAAATAAATTTGAAGTAAGATTTATAAACGAATGCTTTATTTTGTTACGTAGTCCGAAGTCGAAGTCAGAAGTTCGAAAATAAATTGGTTTACTAAATTGGGTTTTATTTGTGAAATACACATTTGTGTTTAACCTTTCTCTTTTCAAATTGCAGCATACCAAATATGAAGAAAGAGGTGTTTGTTTCCATATGTGTCTCTGTGTGTGTGGGGGCGCTAGGAATTCACCGGGGAGCCAAGGGGGCGCCAGCCTGCAAAAGTTTGGGAACCACTGCTGTAGAGCAACCTTTCCGGGAATCGGTGACACTAACAGAAGGTTGTGTGTTGACAGCTACCTGACGGTCTCCCTGTAATTCAGAGGTGTGCCGGAACATTTGTAGACCTCTGACCGCATTCACAAATAATGATGTAATTGGAAAGTAGCAAACCCGTAGAAATATGAGCAGATGTTATAGAAAATAGTTAAAGGAATTGCAGTCAGAGAGAGAGAGAGAGAGAGAGAGAGAGAGAGAGAGAGAGAGAGTTACGCAGTGGCACCATCCTCAACTGTCAATTGGCATGGTTGGGGATTTTCGTTTCGCCATTGTACAAAGAATTTCATTGATTAGCGAGCAGATACCGTCCATCTTGAGCAACAGGATCGACCTCATTAACACACACACACACACACACACACACACACACACACACACACACACACACACACACACACACACACACACACACACACACACACACACTCACGCATAGGAGGTTTCGCAGCTGGTCACTACACACACCGGTAGCTCAGTGGTTAGAGCGCTGGCTTCACAAGCCAGAGGACCGGGGTTCGATTCCCCGGCCGGGTGGAGATATTTGGGTGTGTCTCCTTTCACGTGTAGCCCCTGTTCACCTAGCAGTGAGTAGGTACGGGATGTAAATCGAGGAGTTGTGACCTTGTTGTCCCGGTGTGTGGTGTGTGCCTGGTCTCAGGCCTATCCGAAGATCGGAAATATGAGCTCTGAGCTCGTTCCGTAGGGTAACGTCTGGCTGTCTCGTCAGAGGCTGCAGCAGATCAAACAGTGAAACACACACACACACACACACACACACACA
>NC_059295.1:40905281-40907781 GCF_017591435.1 Portunus trituberculatus
AAAAATCAATTACAAATAGACAGTTACACTGTCCAGAGCATTATCACACTAGAGAAAGTCCTACTATGATTTATAGTAGAACAACTACTCAAACTGCTTCGATATGAGATTCTTGGCTTCCTCATCCGTAGCATTACTTTTAACTCTTTCTAAATCTAACAGGAGTTGTTTATCTGCAGTCAACTGATGACTGGAAATGCCTTTCCTTTTAAGTCCATTTTTGGTATGCAGTAAACTTACCAGACTAGTACTTTTCAAACTACCTCTAATGTCAGTTTTAATTCTTCTCAAATGACTGAAGAGCCTTTCTACAGATGCATTGGAGTGCGGCAAGGATAATGCACAAGCAATTACTTTTGTAAGATTGGGGAATTTTGGCTCTCCTCTTTCATTTTTCAACAAGAGTTGTTTTTTCCAGAACTCAGCAGAATCTTTTTCCTCCTCAAACTGGCAGTCTAAGCTTAACTGTCTCCACTCTATATCTGCTACACATTTATCACACATTTTACTAGAATTTACTAGAAATTATTCTTATAAGATAAACTAGCTGGTCTTCCAATTATTACAAAAAATCATGGTGTTATACTAGCATGTTCAAAATTACTAATTACTGTACATAATACATATTATACTAATATGTAAAAAAAATCAGCCTTTAAGCTGCAAGTTCAATAACACAAAACCAATGAATATCTTACCTCAGGAGTAGACGAGTATTGGGATGCCATCTACTGTGTCCAGCAGTTTGCTACGGTTGTTGTGAACAGAGTACATTTATAGATGACGAGCCAGTGACGAGTACGGAACGCGTCCGCAACCGGGTATGGGAGTCATGATATTCTCGACTTCTGAATTGAACTTGTACTGTACGTGAACCAGACTCGCCAAGTCTTTGTAAAGAATAGTTTGTGGTGCAGAATATACTGGGGTTGTTGTTCAGAACCATAAATATCATCCCATTTTGGCTATTACAGTATATCAGAATTGCATTTAACAATTACCTTAAAAACTACCCTAGATATACTCAAATTACCTTAGAAATACCTTAAAAATTGCATTACCTTAAAAGTATCTAAATTACCTTAAATTAAGGTAATTACCTTAAAAGTGAGAGCCCTGATGTCTGTGCCTGTGGTGGTTGTGACGCACGTGCTGCACCATTGCTCATTGTTACATTTTCCAACTAAGTAATTACTGAATTAGTAACACACACACACACACACACACACACACACACACACACACACACACACACACACACACTTTAAGTATTGATATACGAAATGTAACCTAATAAACTACTGATATGAAATTTAGGCGTAAAATGCTTTTGAATACTAATGAAAAGTATAATGGTGCCTACTAATCAGCATGATAGTACTGGCGAAGATAAAGCACATTATATACATAGTATCTTATAAAAAGTATGAAAAATTTTTAAGTACATCTAACATATTTGTTTTTCTGCGAGTCCCATAAACATCCCTAAAAATTAAGTATTGTCCCTACGCTGCGTACTGACGTTGCTCTCGTGGCTGCGTGCTGGCTGGGAAAGACTGCTTCATTCACATTTCTCTTTGTCCGAGATTAGTGCGAGAGAAGCGAAAAGCCTAATATCGATATCTTTGTCATTCATTTTGTTACGCTGCACTGAATTTGACTAACATTTCGCGACTCGATGGCGAAGTAAGGAAAGTTGTGCGGTGAACGTGAACATCATTGTTACTCTGCACCGCTTGCTGTGTTGGGAGACAATGCTTATTTAAGGATGTTCACAGTCTGATAATTACGATACAGTACACCAGAAAATTATCCTTAACACCTTATCACTTCGTTTTGGTGCTGCGTTCCTTGATTTGGTTCTGACATGTTCTTCGCTTGGTTCAGTTTACAGGAAAAGAAATAAGATTATTGTGAAACTAACTTTATATTACACCCTTCCATTCATCACGAAGAATAGATGAGCTTTAGTTTATCACTTGATCGAGAAAAGGCAAAGAATCACAAAGAGGTGGGGGAGAGAAGATACGAGTACAAAGAGGAGGAGACGCGGACTGAGGTGGAGTGTGACCAAGGCGTTAGCGGCGGCAGGTCACGTGTGATATCCGGGATGGCACGCAAGGGAGGAGCTGCCACGCTCTTCTTCATGTTTACATCCTGGATCTTTCCGCTCTGGAGATCATTATACTAGTCATACACCATGGTGAGAAGTGACATTTATAGATATTCCTCTGTAAAATGTTCCTGTTAGTTTTTAAGTATCACTGTAGTATCACAGAAGAAGTGCTGTACTTAGAATTCTCTCACTTAGTAATTACCCGATATTGTATTGCTGTAAGATCAAACTTTTGCTGTTTCCCAAGCCCTAAGGGAGAAAGGAATTAAAGGGAAGAAAGTGAAAAGGGAAGTAAAACAAGAGATTAAAAGAGTGTAGGGAAAGAGACAATGCATTAGGAGATGAAAAGAGAAAGAGACAGGTGCTAGAATTATATCATGAGAT
>NC_059295.1:40912781-40917781 GCF_017591435.1 Portunus trituberculatus
ACACAAACAGAAAAAAAGAAAATAAGAGTACGAACAATACATAAAAGGAATAAAAATAAGGACATGAACAAGAGCAAGAACAAGAAGATGGGAAAAGAGATAGAGAGAAGATGGCCCCAGGGGGTGTAGAATAAGAGTGAAAGTGTTGCGTAGTACATGTGAGAGAATCGTGGGTAAGTGGGTCTCCCCTTATTTAGAGATGGCATCCGTTTTCTGTCATATTTTTCTTGCCTTACTGAACTAATTTTAAAGGGAGAGGGAGAAAGAGAGAGGGATGAAGGAATGTGTCGTTTGGGGCAACTGTAGTACTCGGTCAGAGAGAGAGAGAGAGAGAGAGAGAGAGAGAGAGAGAGAGAGAGAGAGAGAGAGAGAGAGAGAGAGAGAGCAGTATTAGATTTATTGTGTACTTTGCCCGATATTAATGGGAATATAAAATCTTGAATAAGATTAAATTTTTTTAATCTTTCATGGTATAGTTGATCTTATATATTCGCCACTATTGCATTGCAATATTTTGGTACTAATTTGAAACATGTTCATGAAGGTCTGTACAGTAAATATGCATCAGAAATATAGCAGTGCCCCGCTATACTCAAAAGGCGGGATCTGCTGACGGTCTTAAAAGGTATAGACTGTAGAGCAGGGTTTCTCAACTGGGGTTCCCTGGAACCTTAAGGTTCCACAAACGGTCGCTAAGGGTTCCGCAAGAACAAGTGAGATAAGCTAATGCACTTTTGACTTTTTATTTAATTTCATATACGTAATATAACTAAACACGCACAATGAATTATTGGATATTGTAATATTATAATATATTATTTTTCCTTACAGTTATTAAAAAAACTCATATTATGATATTTGTCACGTGAAATGCGATGAAAATAAAATGAGAAATATATGGTATATAATTTTGTTTTTGCACAGGGGTTCCTTGAGACATGTCATTTTTATTTTAAGGGTTAATCAAGGGTAAAAAGGTTGAGAAACGCTGCTGTAGAATATAATAACAAAAGTAAGCAAAATTCTCAGGGTTAGCAATGAAGTTAGGATAAGGAATAATAGTCTTTAGCTTGTTAAAGTTAGATTTGAGAGGACACAGGAAGGAATTAGTTGTGGCATAGAGTGATGGACGAATGGAGCAGACTCAGTGATCAGCAGGATGTTAGTGTGACGGAGCCTCAAGACATTACATGAATTAATGAATGGGAGTAATAGTAGTTGATGATAGATAATGCACTTGTAGGCCCGACTTTCTTGCACCTTCCCTTATGTTCTAATGTTCTTCTTTACAATACTCTTCTACTAATTTGCAGAATGAGGTTGTAGAGTAATGTATAATGCATCAGTGAACCATGACCCTAGTACCCAACCTCCTCCTCCTCCTCCTCCTCCTCCTCCTCCTTTTGTCCTCTTCCTCCTCCTACTTCTCCTCCTCTTCTTTTTTTTCTTGTTCTTGTTCTTCTTGTTCTTCTTGTCTTCTTCTTGTTAATGTCCTTGTTCTTCTTGTTCTTGTTCTTGTTCCTCCTCCTCCTCCTCCTCCTCCTCCTCCTCCTTCTCCTCCTCCTCCTCCTCCTCCTCCTCCTCCTCCTCCTCCTCCTCCTCCTCACGAGCACAAATCCGCTGCTTGACATGAGGGGCGGTAACGATCGTGGGAACTTCTCACCCTTGTCATCGACGTGCCCTGCTCACCTATATGTTTTCTGACCCTTCCTCACCCCTTACCCACCCCTCATCCCCCGCCCCTCACCCGTCACCCCTAACCAACCACCAAACTCTCCCTCTTTCCCTCCCTCCCTCCGTTCCTTCAACCCCTCCAGCGCCACGACCCCTGCACCGCCTGTCACGCCGCCTCATTTTCATTATTTTTTTTTTTTCACTATGATTATTGGCATGTGTACTATTTGTAATATTAATCAGATTTCTTCTTCTTCTTCTTCTTCTTCTTCTTCTTTTTGTTTTCTTCTTTTTTTTCTTGTTCTCCTTGTTTTTGTTCTTCTTGTTCTTCTTGTTCTTGTTCTTGTTCTTCTTGTTCTTGTTCTTGTTCTTCTTGTTCTTGTTCTTCTTCTTCTTCTTCTTCTCCTCTTCTTCTTCTCCTCCTCCTCCTCCTCCTCCTCCTCCTCCTCCTCCTCCTCCTCCTTTTTCTTTTTCCTTTTTTTCTTTTTCTTTTTCGTCTTGTTGCTATTGTTGCTGTTGTTGTTGTCATCATTATTGGCGAAACATTCAGGCAGTTGAGGGTGGAATTCAAGAGAGAGAGAGACACAGGTGTTTTGAAATATACTCATTTAATAACACCTGCGTCTCCCTCGTCTCCCTCGTCTTGACCTCCATCGGCACTATTATGATGATGATGATGATTATGATGATGATGATGATGATGACGACGTATTACCTTTTGTTGTTGTTGTTGTTGTTGTTGTTGTTGTTGTTGTTGTTCTCACGATCCTTCATTAATTAACTCCACACAGTTTTTGTACTGACGTTGTTGTTGTTATTGTAGTTGCTACTTCTGCGTACGCGAACGCTGATGTAATGACCTTATTTGCTGATGACACTTCTTCGTCAGCAGTGCGGCGGCGTTTATACCCCTATCCCACACCCCGCCCCGCCCCGCCCAGTGCCCTCTTCTCCCTCCCACCACCATGTTCAGTGTCAGCGGTCATCCTTGAAATCACATGCTACCCTTCGCTTACCCGACAGTTCCCCAGCGGTGCCCCCTCCTTCTCTCCTCTGAGTCCCTTTACTGACCTCCTCTCCCCCTCTCCTCGCCGCCCCTCACCCAGTTCCCTCGTCGCCACCTGGTTCCGCCGTGCCGTCTGTGGGTTGGGACGAGTTGGAACGAGTGACACTTCCTTGCGGCGTGAATGAGAGCTGAGGTGCTGTGCTTTGGCGTGTGCTGTGGTATTTGGGAGCTGTGCTTTTGTTGTGGTGTTGCCAGAACCGCGAAACAAGGAGAGCATTTATGGGGTCTTTCTTAGTGTGGTGGCGTGGTGGTGTGTTTGTGTGGTGCATGAGGGAGGACTTTGTGTGTGTGTGTGTGTGTGTGTGTGTAAAGTAAAATTTATTGTCATTTCATTACATGTACATATATATTGGTTAAACAGATGTTTATATTGGCATGGTCTATCGAGCCAAGTCTCCCTGATAGACGTAGTTACTAAACTATGTGGTGACTCTGTTGTGTGTGTGTGTGTGTGTGTGTGTGTGTGTGTGTGTGTGTAATTCACCTCGGTCGTCTGCTGGTCACCCAGCCAGTCTTCCCCATTACGGAGCGAGCTCAGAGCTCATAGATCGATCTTCGGGTAGGACTGAGACCACAACACACTCCACACACCGGGAAAGCGAGGCCACAATCCCTCGAGTTACATCCCGTACCTATTTACTGCTAGGTGAACAGGGGCCACACATTAAGAGTTATGCCCATTTGCCTCGCCGCGCCGGGACTCGAACCCGGGCCTCTCGATTGTGAGTCGAGCGTGCTAACCACTACATTACGCGGTGTGTGTGTGTGTGTGTGTGTGTGTGTGTGTGTGTGATTTTGATGGATGCTACACCGTTGATTAACAGGTGCTAGTGGTAGTGGTGGTGGTAATAGTAGTAGTAGTAGTAGTAGTAGTAGTGGTGGTGATGGTGGTAGAGGTAGTGGTCGGTGTGTATACATTACGGTGGTGTCGGTTGCAAGCACTCTGGTGGTGATGGCGGTAGAGGTAGTGGTGTGTGTGTGTGTGTGTGTGTGTGTGTGTGTGTGTGTGTGTGTGTGTGTGTGTGTGTGAACCATCTTCTACAACGTCATCACAGCCTCTTATGGTGTCGATGTATCTTCCGTAATCAAATAACCTTCTAACATAGTGCACGCATGATGTAGGAATTCCTTGGTCCAGCTTAGGATGCTCGTGTGTACACCTGACAGATCACGCGGCTCGGTATGTACAGGTGTGGCTAATGAGAGACTGCCACTGACCACGCTGTTGTCAATAAACCGCTGGAAGGAGTCAGGAGGAGGCAGATTGGGGGGAGGGGGTATTGACGACTTTACATGCTGTTTGCTAAGTGAACGGATTGAGGGTGGAGCAGACAGGTTATTACTGTTTTATTTGTTGTTGTTGTTGTTGTTGTTGTTGTTGTTGTTGTTCTCTTGTTGGTACTGTTGTTCCTGCTCCTGCTGCTGCTATTACTATTAATACAACAACAACAACAACAACAACAACAACAAAAACAACAACAACTATTACTACTACTACTACTACTACTACTACTGCTACTTCTCAACTCTTATTGGTGTTGCTGTCACCGCCACTGTTGCTGCGGGATGAAGGAGGTGACAGCAAAGCAGGACAAGGTGAGGAGTTAAGGTTAGGGAAGTGAGTGAGTGCAGTGACGGTCAGCTCACTTTTGTGCTCCCCGGCGGGCAAACCAGCAAGGACAACACCCGCCTGTGTGACTCACCTGTTGTCTTGCCACACTCCACACACTCCTGCACACCACAACCACATCCCGCCCCGGCCTCCTCCTCCTCCTCCTCCTCCTCGCTGCCTCGCCTATAATGAATGAGTGAATCTTGGCGCGCTGACAATGATTTCTGTGGAAAGTTAATAAATGGGATGTCAATATTTTACCTACGTCACCACAGCATACCTTGTTATTTTTGGAATCACTTCTGCTTGCTCTTTAAATCAGTTGTTAACGCAAGTCAAGTGTGAGAAGTGAGGAATTTTAATATTTGTGCTTAGTTTTTTCGTAAGGTGTAGCACGAGATTATTCATGTGTGTATGTTTTGTTTAAGCCGAGTTGATTTCTCTTAACATGGAGGTTTCAAGACATTAATTTTGTCCCTTGCTTCTGGATAACTCTACCAATCTTTTAGGGAACTTGCAATTTAAGTGGGCTTTTTTCATTTTTTTTTTATTGGCTAGTTTTCCTCTTGCATAAAGAAAAAAAACCCCGTAAATAGAGGATATATAGACATATATGTATAAAGATCTTTAGTTCTTGTGCGTGAAAGA
>NC_059295.1:40922781-40925281 GCF_017591435.1 Portunus trituberculatus
GTGGAGGAAGCGTCAGTCTATATCCAGGTGTTGGAGGGAGAGGTTGTGCTCGTCGCCCCTCCGCCACCTTCCCACCACCCTCCCGCCCTTGATCCTGTCTGTGTGATGCAGATAGGCTAAGATACAAGTGCCTGACAGACCAAGAGGCTCTTCCTTCAAGACGGCAGAATACTACTCGGATTTATTCTGACTCGTTTTGAGAGGAAATCTTGCGTCTATATATCGTTCATGGCTGGAATATTAAGCAGTTATATTCTTCACCATGAAAAGTAGTACCGGACAGACAGAGCAGTAACTTGGATATACCGTGCCTCGTCCTGCAGCCCAAGCAACTGCGACGTGATGAGGTGAGTGATGGAGATCTTTTGTCTTCCTTTATGACAGCCCCTCAACCCCACGAGTCTGATGGAAGCAAGCGTGCATTCCTGAGTGTGTGTATTCGTTTTTTTTTAATTACACCGTCGCGTGCCTCAAGGATGGTGGTAGTGGTGATGGTGGAGGTGAGGGCAAGGTACTGTGAGGGGAGGGGTACAGGTGAGGATGGGTAGAAGGTGGAAGAGACTAGGGACTGTGGAGAGGAGGGTGTCAATAGGAGAGGTTTTAGCGAAGAGGAGTCGATGGAAGCGGCAAGGAGTGGAAGGACTGTGAATACATTATCATCTCAACTCCTGCCACTCCACCCTGGTTCATCTGTCACCCGTGCCTGCCTTGTCTTCCCGTCTAGAAAACCGGTCGTCTGCGAGGCTTCCGTTTGAATGGCACGTGTCCTCGCCGTCATCTTCTGCGTGATGTCGTTGTTACTCGTGGCATCACTCTCCGTCACACGTCCGCTGGGGAGAAGTGACGGAATGAGTGAAGTGTTACGGTGACGTGTTACGGATTTGTGTCTAGATTTGTTAGTTACTTGAGTCTGCCTATCTGTTTATCTGTCTGTCTACGTATCCTATATGTCTCTCTCTCTCTCTCTCTCTCTCTCTCTCTCTCTCTCTCTCTCTCTCTCTCTCTCTCTCTCTCTCTCTCTCTCTCTCTCTCTCTCTCTCTCTCTCTCTCTCTCTCTCTCTATATATATATATATATATATATATATATATATATATATATATATATATATACCATTTGTCTGTATCTGTCCATTTTTTCTGTCTGTCTTTCTACTTATCTATTTATCTATACGTCTGTCAATTTCTCTATCTATCTACTTACCTATATCTACCTACCTATTTGATTCATCTATTTACTTTTGTGTCTATAATTCAATACATCTTTTTTTTCTCTTCCATTCTTTCATACATACAGTGATAGAAGGATGTGTCTAGCTTCCTCACAGCGGGAACGTATGTTATCCTCGGCAGGGCTTAAGGAATGAGGCAGGACCACTGTGGAGTCTTTTCGTGGTAGCTTAGTCACGGTCCTCTGTATTCTCAAACATTGCCGCCAAATGTTGACAAGATTTGGTGTAAGTTATCGCAGTTTTTCAGGGATATCTTCGTGATTCAGGGGTAATTTCTAGTAAGGATTCTGCATCATCAAAGGAGAAACGACTGAGAGAACTCGTGTAATCGTCTCAATACCGCAAGTGTTTGAGGACGAACAATGGACGTGAACCAAGTCTTACCAATATTGTGTAAGGGAGGCAAAGTAGTGGTGTCAGTCATGGAGCGGCAGGAGTTTAAGCCAGCCATTACTATTAACCCCTTCAGTATTGAGACGCATTTTAACCTTGATTTTTGGGTGTGATTAGACGATTTTAATTTAGATTATGAAGGATGTATGGAGGTCAGAAGATTAATGGTCAGAATCTGCACTATTTTAATCCAATATAAGTATCTGAAGCTGTATAAAATCCCCAAATAGTAAGCAGAATGAATATGAAAAAGCGTCATGGTACTCAAGTGGTTAAGCCCTTCAATACTGAGGCGCATTTTTACCTTGATTTTTGGGTGTGAATAAACTAATTTTTTTTTTGCATTAGGGAGGGTCTATGGAGGTCAAAAGAATAATACATAGAGTCTTTACCATTCTAATCCCAACATATGTTTCTGAAGCTGTATAAAGTATCCTTACAATAACCAGAATAAATATGAAAAGGCGTACTGAAGAAAGTGAGATGAAGGTAAAGGCCTAGTGCGTCCATTTCTGTTAGTGGATCAATCTTCCAAGAGGGAGATTTCAAGATACATATTCTCTAATTTGGATCATCGATTTGACTTTTTTTTTCCTTTAGGGATTAGAACGTAATTTTTTCCTCTTTTCAGTTGCCCTAGACCAGTGCCACACTTACACACAAAATGGCATTGTAATATTTCTTTTAGCGTTTGTGAATATGCCACCTTTGAAATAAATAGAGCAAGACTTATTGAGAACGTGATAAGTGCATAGGCGTTAGAGAGTCTCAAGAGGAGGCTGGATTAAATTATACTCGTATGGATGGTGATGGCAGGTGGTGAGTTTGAAATGGTCAGGTGGTGCGTCAAGTAGGTCGGCTGGTCCTCTGCAGTCT
>NC_059295.1:40927781-40937781 GCF_017591435.1 Portunus trituberculatus
ACACACACACACACACACACACACACACACACACACACACACACACACACACACACACACGGGCAGGGTGAGGCCAGTGACTCCAGGGTGATAGTTTCCCACACTGGTGGTGGGGGACGGGAGAGGTGGTCGCAGAGATCAGGTGGAGGAGGCGGAGGGTCCGGTTGGTGGGGCCGGGGCGCTGGTTGGGGTGAGGCACGACCACTGAAGGTTTCAATGGTGGCAGCGGTATACACGTGGCGCGGGTGGGTGGAAGGCAGCTGTGGGTGTGGTGTGGGTGTGAGGTTGTGGTTGGTACGAGCAGGTTCTGGTAGGTGTGGGCGTAGAGTGAAGGCGTGTGAGGGGGTGCGGGGCTGGTATCACATGTGGTTTCTAACGAGTATGATGCAAGTAGAAATCAAACGCTAACAAATGTTTTTAATATGCTGTTTGACTGAGTATACCAAGCTAAGAAGAAAATTAGCTACAATATAAAGAAAGCAAAGATGTGAGGACGCTTACAAATGCTCAGTGGTATAGTGTTATGGTACGTGTGGCGTAGGTGGAGAGAAACAGCGGTGGAGGGACACAACAGGTTGAGAGAAGCGAAAAGCACTGGAGACGGAGGACAAGTGGAAGCGCTCGAGGAGATAAGAGAAAAGACTAAAGAGATACGAAAGACCGAGGCACGAGGGCAGGAACCAAGAAATGGGCGTCGCAGGAGGGGCGAGGGCAGGGAGGAAGGTGCAGGTGGTGGGGGTGACAGCTTTTAGGGCGGGCCAGGTGCTCCACTAGCTCTAATGGACCCAGCGTCTGAAACTTCCTCGGATTATGTTTTTTTTTACTATAATGTTCCAGCCTGACAACGCCCGATGTCTGAGGCAACACCCTACTATTATAAAAAGCAAAATATATAAAATGCATGTTTCTCTTTTTGTATCGTGAGAAAATATGGAATAAATGTAGAGTAAAGAACATGAAAATATTGCAGAGAGAAGAGTCACGTTTGGTTTCTTTATTGGCTCGTGTTTGGCAGCTGTTGCATTCTTATATCATGGTCTCTAGTGGTAGTGGTAGTAGCAGGAGCAACAGCAGCAGCAGTAGTAGTAGTAGTAGTAGTAGTAGTAGCAGCAGCAGCAGTAGTATTGTAGTAGCAGCAACAGCAACAGTAACAAAGAAATAATAGCAATAACAGCAGCAATAGTAGCAACAGCAATAGTAGCAGCAGTAGCACCATTGCTCCATGATCTAACCACAATTCCATCGCCTCAAAACACGGATACATTGCATAGAACCGGCAGAAAAGTACCAAGAAAAGGAAAGACAGAACAAAAACACAGGAGAGGAAAGCTGGAGCACGTTATTTCAGTGGTCACACACAACAAAGTGCCCATAACTACCGCTGGTTGCTACACACGAGAGTTGGTTGAGCAGCCGAGGCGTGTTGCGAAAGGCTGCACGCGGGGGGTGGCGGTGGTGAATGACAGGCTGGTGGTGATAGTGCGGCGCCCCGGAGTGGTTGGTGGGGGGAGGGGAGGGAATTTGGACTGGTGAGAGACGGGAAGGGGTGATGGAGTGGTGGTGCGGAGGCCAATGGGTGGGGGGGGGTGGGATAGTGTGTAGGACAAGAAAGTGATGTTTTCGAGAGAGAGAGAGAGAGAGAGAGAGAGAGAGAGAGAGAGAGAGAGAGAAGAACGACTTAAAAACGACAGTTAATCATGTATAGAAATAACCGAGCAAATAAGTAAATAAACCAAATCAAAGTATAACAAGAGCAGCACCACATCCATTACTGCCATATAGAGCAGTGAACGGGGCGGCGCGGCGTGGTGGCAGCAGACCACGGAGGCACGGTCATCTGAGCCATCCAGGACCCAATGAGGCGCGCACAGGAGAGGAGGCGGTCATATTACGTTACATTCCCTTAAACATAACAATCTCCATCGCCTGCCTGACCCGTTACTCTGTGTGCTGCGTGACGGGGACAGCATGTGTAACGCGCCCAGATGTCTACCAAGGTCCATATTCTGAAACTCTTCGCTCTCTCACCACTACCATAGTTTCAAGGGCCACCGAGATGATTAGCCAGGTTCTCAAATGCTTCTGGTGTTGATAAGGTAGAAATCTTGTTAATCTATTCCTTAAAACCCTTAAGAACACGACCAGATGTCTACCAAAGCCCATATTCTGAAATGCTTCGCTCTCTCTCACCACTACCATAGTTTCAAGGGCCACTGAGATGATTAGCCAGATTCTTAAGTGTTTCTGCTGTTAATAGGGTAGAAATCTAGTTAATCTATCCCTTAAAACACTTAAAACTCCGTGAACCGTCAATAAAACAATTTCTGAAAGTATTGGAAGTGTGTATAAAGGTGTTTGAGACTATGAACTTGAGCTTCACACCGGTATGTAGCATCAGTGGAGCGTCGTGCGTGAGGCTTAAGGCACGTATGGGTGAGGGAGGGGTGGCCGCGGAGAGAGAGGGCGTGCACCGGTGTGTTTAAAGTTACGCTGCGGTGAATCGGGTTAAGTTACGACGCATTAAAAATAGGGCTGGAAAGATTTAAGCCTTTTTAGGGGGAGAGCTAAATTAGAGGGTGGGCGTAAAGGCTTGTGTGCTTATAGGGTGTGGTGGGCAGGCCAGGAGAGGGCATGAGTGGGGGAGGTGGGTAGGGCAGGTGGGAGCATGAGTGGTTTGCTTCCTGTATACGTGAGTCTGGATTTGAGCTCACCTTCTCACTCCACCCATTACAATACAAGGCCTGGATTCGGGGCCCGTGTCCAATTATTCCTAGCATTGGCCTGTAAAGGTCTCGCTGAGGAACTGTACAGGATTTAGGAGGACGAGGTGGTGGTGGTGTTGGTGGTGGAGGTGGTGATGGTGGAGGGGCATGATCGGCGAGAAATAGATCCCACGTATGATATTTCAGTGTGGTGTGCGAGAGAGGGAACGCCCGGATGTTGTCTGCCAGTGTTGCTCTCATTACCACCACCATTACGCCATCACCATGACCACTCTGATAACAAATGATGCACTGCACCATAACCATCACCTCGAAGAAGTGTGATAACAAATGATGGCAAACAACAAGACATAACGATGACTTAATACGTATTACTGACAGCGCTCACACACACACACACACACACACACACACACACACACACACACACACACACACACACACACACACCTTCAAGCTGCCAAGATTACGGAAGGAATGTACTGAAGATTGAATTCTTTGCGGTGACAGAGACACAGCCACAAACGTACCCAAGGGTGCCGCGGTGTTTGTGTTCACGGGGCATCACACCTGGACGCACCTGGCTCACGGTAACATATGCAGACAAACTGGGCGAGCCTTGGTACAGTGCGTCGCGGCACGCCTAGATACTCTCTACTTGGACCCGACACACCACACCCAGGAACACCTAACCAGACTTTAATGCGTGCAGGTGTCCAGGCTCTCAGTGACACCTCTCCACTGACAGTCCCAGAGCGAGGCCAAGGAAGATTAACTCTTTGAAAACCATGTACATTCTGAAACACTGCGCGCACCTCCACTATCTCATTGAAGTGACACTGTTTTTTAAGAGTATCTTTTGGCGGTTATAGTGATAGATTAACAGTATTTTATATCATGACGAGGAGGAACAGTCTCGAGAAACCGAATAATCATCTCTGTTGCTAATATACTAGAACCACAAAAACACTATATAGAACCTGAGTAACTTCAGATACAACTTTTGAACAGTAATGGCAGTGTGGCAAGGAGGCGTTTCACAATATTGTAATGGTGATGGCAATGGTGACGGTGGAGGTGTTACTGTTGTGGGTTATGATAGCTATAGTTGTGATGTGAGTGGCAATGGTAATTGTATAAGGCAGTGAGGGCTTACTCTCTACGATAAAGTGATAGTAATAGTAGCAGCAGCAGCAGTAGCAGTAGTTAGAGCAACACAACATATGGCAGACAACGTTGAGACAGTGGCGGAGACAGTGCTGGGGGCGACGCCGTGGTTTTAGGTCTTGTTAAGTAGTGTTGGCTCACTCCGGCCTGGTGGGAGTAGTAAGGGTGGACGCCGAGAAAGAGGAAGAGCGGCAGGCGTGTAGGTGTGATATTTCTCGCCTGATAGGGTCCGCCAAGCATTTGTCGCTGAGGAACGTGCGATGTTATGATAATGAGCTGACATCACCTTCCCGAGACGCTATTTCTCTCGAATTCTTATCGCTGAGAGACCCTTACCTGGCCAGTCATCCACGCCCCTTACTAGAGAGAGAGAGAGAGAGAGAGAGAGAGAGAGAGAGAGAGAGAGAGAGAGAATTTACTTATAAACAGAGGTGGCGAATCTTTGCCTCATTAACCTTTGCAACACTGAGAAACGTTTATCCCTCGTTGATTATAACCTCTTCACGTTCACGCTTCTTGCTTCCCTCGCCTCGGCCCCTCTCGTCCCGCCCTCGTCTCGCTCTCCGCGCTGAAGACGAGAGTGCTTGGGAGCGTAAACAGTGCTTGCCCTCACTTCTGCACGCTCACTACACTCTCAGTCTCACACGCTCTTGAACACACACACACACACACACACACACACACACACACACACACACACACACACACACACACACACACACAGTTGTCTCGTAAATATAGACATGTTTATTTGCACAACACCAAGATCACACCGGACACCACAGGGTTGGTTGGCTTCACTTCCTGTCTAACTGAGCCGCAAGAACTCTATTTGACCACTGCTGTATTCTCTCACTACTTTTAAGTATGTAGTGAAAGTCGTTGAGGTCTTCAAGGTTTTTTTTTTTTTTTTTTGTGTGTGTGTGTGTCTGCTAGTAGTTTTGAGCCTTCAGTGGAATGAAAGTCCATTATAAACTTACTCATTCTCTCAGTAGCCCTTTAACTGCAATACTAATCTGACAGTAGTTTTGTGCTTTTAATGGAATAAAACACGCGGTATAAAAAAAGGCTAATTCTCTCTTTGGCCTTTGAAAACTGTCTTGGTGAGAGAACAAAGCCTTTAAGAAAATGGGCCTTGTCACGCGGAGCAGAAACCAGAGCCATACGTAGGTAACACTCTAGGGCAATGACAAACGCCTCTCCCCATCTGTCTCTTCCCCGCTGACCCATAGCGCCCGGGGCAAACTATTTCAAGGTAGCGGCAGGCTGTCACGTGAGCTTGCTGCCATCTGACACATGACTCAAAGGTCACACGGGAGGCCCCAATAGCCTGTCGCGTGTGTCGCTTCAGCACGTCTATCACCCAGCGGCCCTCCAACTGGCCCTTCCTTCTTAATTTGATGTTATAGTCCGGATTTAAGATTTACTAACAATTCTAAAAGACAACACTCATAGCCAAAGTTGTCATCGAATATGTATGAAGGCTCTTTAGTAGTTGTAGTTTAATTTTGATGAGTAGAACTTTCGAGTATTGCTGAAAGTAAGATTACGTGTCATTAGCAGTCAAAGGATTGCCTGGTCGACTGCAGAGTGATGTCATTGTAAGGCTTCTGTATTTGAGTAACCTATCGTCATTAATTGTTTTATTACTCCTTTTCATGTCGATGGTTTTTTTAGATTCTACTCAGAACTTAGAGTGTTCCTAAAGCTGGAAGGGAAGCACATCACCGTCAGACGTGTAAGACTTAACTATTGACTCTTCTACTCGTATTGTCCCTTCTGATGGCGCTTGTGTCCTTCGAAGTCATACCTAAACTTATACTATTTTGAGAGCTTGAGGAGTAGCACATAACAGACACAGTGTTTAGAATGCTCATCTTTATCTTTACTATTCATCCAACAGCTGCTTCACGCTAAACATCGCCCCTCCCCTTCTCTCCCCCCGCTTCGCTCCCACCACAACAGTCACGACAGCACTCAAACCTCCGCTGGTGGGGACGGTACATGGGAAGGTCAGCTGCCGCCCTAGTGTTGATAAGAACCACGAACAATGCATTTGCTTCTTACATAAAAATAATTGAAAGAACCGAACTTTGCCCCAACTGTGCCATTCTTCCCAAGCGTGTGACCGTTCGTGACCCACTGAGTTTGTGTTTCGAGGCGTGTGTCTGTGTGTGTGAATACTGATAGGCGTCAACTCTGCTTCCTTCCTTCCCCTGCTTTGTGGGAAGAATCTCAAGTAATGCTAATAATGATAAATCCAGCAGCAGCAGCAACAATAACGAAAACAAAGACAACAGCAACAATAATGATGATAATGATGATTGTTATGTCAAGAATGACCTTATTTATGTTCAACGTGAAAATATAATACACACACACACACACACACACACACACACACACACACACACACACACACACACACACACACACACACACACACACCCTTGGGATTCCGTGATGCACTCATTAGCTTCGGATCAAATGACGTATTAGATTTCTTAGGCTGTCACACCTGTCTTACTGTGTGTGTGTGTGTGTGTGTGTGTGTGTGTGGGTGGGTGGGTGGGTGTGTGGGTGTGTTTGTGTGTGTTGGGAGGGAGTGGCATATAAACCAACATCATGCGTCAGTTTCCGGATCAAGAAATAGGTGGAAACATTACAAACTAAGGTAATATACATAACAAAATTATACCTGTAAACTTTGCCTAGTTCTACTTACCTGTATATCCCCTCCCTTTTTTTTTTTTTTTTTTTTTATAGACCTCTCGGACCCCAATGCACGCATGTTCCCACTGTACCACGGCGGCCCCCTCCTTAGTTACCTTTACTGTCCTTAACAATTACTCTAGTGCGGGAGATATCAACACTGTGCTTGCTAATCTACCAAGAGTCGTATAGTAACCATCTCGCCTCATACCTCTTCAAAAGTTATGTTCAGGGCCGTTTCTAGCTTTGTGGGGGCCCTAGGCAAGATGCTGTTTGGGGGCCCTAGATTTCAATTTTTCGTCGGAGCCCCTGGGTGACTTAGGAAATTTTAATTTCAAGCTACCCAGGGGGCCCCCTGGTGGCTTGGGGGCCCTAGGCAATCGCCTTGTCCGCCTATAGCTAGAAACGGCCCTGGTTATGTTCATTAATTTCCCTTAACATTTGAAAGGGTATAAGATGAGATGGTTAGTATGCAAGTTCTTCTTTCATCTGTGCATCTTGTATCCCTGTATTCATTTGTTCTTCCCGCCCTTTCCTTTCCTCGTACATACTTACATGTCCTTATTCGCTTCATGTGCTGGAGATACAAGATGTGACAAGAGGAGGCGAGGTTAGTTATTGCATACTTATAGTGGTAACGGGAAGGTATCTGTTTCTTGTTCCCTGTTGCAGCGCCGAAAAATCCCTGTCACCTTTTATTATAGATTTTTTTTTTCAACATTTCAGGAGTGTGAAGTTGAGAGGTTGCTTTGCTTGTGTTACCCGTTATTTTTCATTTTCATAATTGTCTTGAGAAAGTGAGAAAGAAATAGTGCCTGCAGACTGTTTTGTGTTTGGTGGGGAGTGAGATAGTGTTAAGGAAAGCTGAGCAGAACCATGCAGTGAGTCTATGCAGGTTAACAGTCTCCTTAACCCCCCCAACCATCAGTTGCCGTAAAGAAGGCGCTGTCGGGGAGGTGTAAGAAGTGCAGTGGGTGCTTATGTGAGACAACTGGTGAGTGAGACTGCTGTGTCCTTATCGCATCTGCTTGCTCTTTTTTATAAACCCTTCAATATCCGTTGCATTTACTTACTGTGATTTCTCTCTCTCTCTCTCTCTCTCTCTCTCTCTCTCTCTCTCTCTCTCTCTGTAATTCACCTCGGTCGGGTGCTGGTCACCCAGCCAGTCTTCCCCATTACAGAGCGAGCTCAGAGCTCATAGACCGATCTTCAGGTAGGACTGAGATCACATCAACACACAACACACACCGGGAAAGCGAGGCCACAACCCCTCGAGTTACATCCCGTACCTATTTACTGCTAGGTGAACAGGGGCCACACATTAAGAGGCTTGCCCATTTGCCTCACCGCTTACAGGGACTCGAACCCGGCCCTCTCGATTGTGAGTCGAGCGTGCTAACCACTACACTACACAGTGTGTGTGTGTGTGTGTGTGTGTGTGTGTGTGTGTGTGTGTGTGTGTGTGTGTGTGTTGATGTGTGTAATGGTATGTGTGAGAGAGTGTTGTCATGTGTGTAGGCAGGGTGTGTGCGTTACTTGTGTGAGTAACGTTACTCTCTGCTCACGTACTGCTTGTTGCCCCCTCCCCCCGTCCCCTATCAGGCCCCGCCCTGCCACCTGGTGTGTGCCGGCTGTGATTAAAGAGTCATCATCGCCTTTGCCGGTTTTCCCGCGCTCTGTGCTCTCCTGAAGACTTGCACGGCCGTCGTGAAGGCTGCCGGCAAAGTGGATTTGGGTGTGAATGAACATGAATACTCCTTGATGAACAACGTGAGGCGCGAATGAGATGATGTTAGTGGCTGTCAGTGTTTGTAGTCTATTCATTGATGCTAAGTAAGAATAACAGCGTATCGACAGGAGTGTGGAGACATACGGTGTGTGTATGTGTGTGTGTGCGTGAAGGGGCGGGAGATGGGGGAAGCATCATGGTATTGTGAATGTAAGGCCCTACAAAACACTGTCCACGCTGCCTATTAATGTTTTTAGGTGCGTGGGAGTCCCTTGTTTCTTTCCCACCATTCCGCATGTGGTGAGGCCTTGGTATTGTCCGCGCGTGTGCTGCTGCTGCTGCTGCTACTGCTCTTGCTACTGTTGCTCCTGCTGCTGCTGCTGTTCATGTTGCTGCTGCTGTTCATGTTGCTGCTGCCTGCCACCAGTAATTAATTTCCCATGTAAAGTAATTTCTTTCCCGTGATGTTGTACTCGTTTCCTCGCTGTGCTGTCTCCCTCCCCGTCCTCCTCCCTCTCCCCCTCCCCCTCCCAGCATTTGTCCACCGGTTCCATTATTTCATCCCCTCACAGCGCGCCATTATGCTACATTTATTTACATTACGTTCTCCAGGCGGCCAGACACCCCCTAATTAGCGTCACCTGTCGACCTGTTTTCGTCTCTGGTCCAGATTGGTAGTAGTGTGTTTGGGGAGAGCCGGGGGAGACTGTCTTGCTTTGGGTTGGGGGAGGGACAGGCGACGGTATTTTTTTTTTTTTTATTGCAGAGTCGTGTCTTCCCTTGCCGTCCATCCATCTCCACTCACAGCGTCCCGGGGCGGCCTCTTTGTTGTTGCTTTTGGTGATGACGGTCCGAAAGTGCTGCCTTGTCTCGGGTAATCTGTTGTCAAGGTAAACTTAGTGAGGTGCACCGAGAAAGGAAATGATGAGCGTTCGTAGCCTAAATGATGGAGAGCATTGCCTGTCACTTGTGGATTATGTTATTAGCATTCCATGGCTCCAGTAACATTGGGGATAGTAAATGAAATAGCTTCAAAAGAAGAATGATAAGAAGAAGCAAAAAGAACAGCAATGGCAGCAATAACAGTAACAATAACTCAGCAACGACGGTGATGACGAAAACAGCAGCAGCAGTAGCAAAAACAGCAGCAACAACAAAAATCATTACTTTGCTTCACGCTTCTTTTCAGGAGTATCTTCTAGTTTCCTTTTTCTCACAATAGCTAACTTTTATGTGTTTCGCACAAACCTGATTTGTCTGTTTTCCCATAAAAAGTTCCTCAGATAACTTTTTTGTGTGTTGACGTTCGTCTGCCACACTGGAGCTGGCCGAGGCACTGCCGACAGTCTCCCAGACTTGGGCAAGTAGGTTTTATCCCCAGGTGGTAAAAAGAAAGCTTCCAAATAAGAAGATATTGACATTTATATCCTTCAGCCAGTGAGTAATGGCCATTCATGTCAATCAGGGGCTCCCAAAAATATGGTGAGTGTGTACCTTACCAGGCCCTGAATGGCCCGGGGCGTGCCCTATATGATGCCGCTGTTTGTGTCCATCACTGCGACTTTCCTGGCGTGGTGACCTCATTTCTCCAACGTTTCTTTCCCATCGCTTTTAGAAAGAAAAAGAAAACACACACACAGTTTGAATATTAATCTGGGACATGTTTACA
>NC_059295.1:40942781-40952781 GCF_017591435.1 Portunus trituberculatus
TGTGTGTGTGTGTGTGTGTGTGTGTGTGTGTGTGTGTGTGTGTGTGTGTGTGTGCAAGCTTACCTCTTATGCATACTAAGTTATTTTTGTTCTCTTATTTTTGTGTTGATGAGTCAGCTTCAGGTTCCAACTTCCTTATACTGGTGGGACTTCTTTTTTTTTTCTCTCTCTCTAATGTCACAAATAATTTACGTACGATTTTGGATAGGCACGAGTTTGGGTATGCTGTTTTCCTTCTTTTGTTTTCCTTCTTCTTTTTCCTCTTTCGTCATTTACTTGCTTTGTTATTATGCTAACAATATTTATTTCCCTTTTGTCCACCTGTGTGTGTGTGTGTGTGTGTGTGTGTGTGTGTGTGTGTGTGTGTGTGTGTGTGTGTGTGTGTGATTCTTTTCCAGCTCTCTATAGAAGCGCCGCCCATTCGACAGTGAGAGCTCCTCCACTTGTCAGGCCACGCCCACCCCGCCCACGTGCTCCAGGCTAGTTGTGAGAGGGGAACGGGAGGAGGAGGAGGAGGAGGAAGAGGAGGAGGAGGAGGGATGGCCACGGGCTGCCTATAAGAGTATGTCAAGTGAAGCCTAACTCTCTGTACCCTCTCTCTCTCTCTCTCTCTCTCTCTCTCTCTCTCTCTCTCTCTCTCTCTCTCTCTCTCTCATCACGTAACCTAATTTACTTTTTTATTCACGCGTATTTCTTTACCCTATTCACGTTTCCTTCATTCTCTCTCTCTCTCTCTCTCTCTCTCTCTCTCTCTCTCTCTCTCTCTCTCTCTCTCTCTCTCTCTCTCTCTCTCTCTCTCTCTCTCTCTCTCTCTCTCTCTCTCTCTCTCTCTCTCTTTTCATCTTCTCCACGCTTGGCTTCCCTTGCGCCCCGGTGCTGCCATTAAGGGGCATGGTAATGGGTCTAGAGAAGGGGGGGCGCGTGGGCGTGAGGGCGTGGCGGCGGTGGACCTTCGCATATACACGTTCTATTGAGGCACTGAGCTGAAACTGTTCTGTGGTTGAGGTTCAGATTGAATAATGAGAGAGAGAGAGAGAGAGAGAGAGAGAGAGAGAGAGAGAGAGAGAGAGAGAGAGAGAGAGAGAGAGAGAATTAAGACGAAGGTACCAAACGAATACAAAGGAAAGCCAAACAGCAACACACCTTTGATATCTTGCAAGACTGACTGGTAACTATATTCAATTAAGAAAAGACAGAGAGAGAGAGAGAGAGAGAGAGAGAGAGAGAGAGAGAGAGAGAGAGAGAGAGAGAGAGAGAGAGAGAGAGAGATGCAAAGGGATAACAAAACATGAAGGAAATAGACTGGAAAATGGATGAAAGGCAGTGGATAGGGAAGGAAGGAGGGAGATAGAAGGAGAAAAGAGATAGAAGATGGAGGATAAATGAAATGAAAGGAGGGGAAGGGAGGGGAGATGGAGAACGACAGGTAGCTTTTCGGGCAGTTGAGAGTACGGGAGGAGGAGGAGGAGGAGGAGGAGGAGGAGGGCGATAGTCAGACCTGCCAGGTAGAGTGTAGCCAAGTTAAGAGTGAAAGAGACGCCGCCATCGCTACCACATCTCTTCCCTTCAAAATAGTTCTTTGTTTACACTTACTCAGCAAATTGACCTTCCTTGGCATTACTTTTTGGTTTTATTTTTCGTATTTTCTGACTTGCTGTTTGGAAATCTTATTATACTGTCCTGTGTTGCCGAAGAGGAAGAAAAAGAGAAGAGGTGGGGAAAGAGTGAACAATGGACAGACAACATACACACAGACAGAGATAAATAATAGAGAAACAGAGAAACAGACACACAGACAAACCAATTGACCACAGACACTGAATCTCTCCACAAGACCAAAAGGATGTCACAGGAACCTCAACGTCTCCATTCCACCTTCCTCCTTCCCTTCCCTTCCCTTGCAAAACTCTTCCTTTCTCTCCTACTCTCCATCATTCCATCTTTCGTATTCCTTCTTAACCTTCTCTTTTGTTTTAGCCCTTGTTAAATCTGACTTTCTTTAGCCTCTTTCTCACTGCCGGAATGTTGCATCTCTTTCTATCTTCTACCGCTATTTTCATGCCAACTGCTCTTCTGATCTTGCTAACTGGATGCCTTCCCTTCTCCCGCGCCCTCGCTGCACAAGACTTTCTTCTTCAGCTTGTCCCTATTTTATCCACCTCTCTAATGCAAGAGTTAATCGGTACTCTCAATCATTCATTCTTTTCTCTGGTAAACTCTGAAACTCTGTACCTGCTTCTGTATTTTCCTCTCCCTATGACGACCTTATTTAGGAGGGAGGGTTCAACACATTTATCTCCTTTCATTTGGCTAACTTTCTCGGACCTATGCGGGGACTGGCATTCGAAACGGCCTTTTTTTTTTTTCTTTCTCTTTCTGTTGTCCTTGGCCAGCTTTTCCCTATCACATAAAAAGAAAACATTCCTTCCTAACATTCCTTTCTCTCCTACCCTTTAATAAAACTACCCATCATTCCAGCCTCTCCCTTCTTGTACCTTCCCATCATTCCCATCTGCTCTAATTCATAAAGCTCCCTTCACTTTATCGTCTCCCTTCCTGTCCATTCCTAACTTTTCTTTCTGTCCTAATTCTTTATAAATCTTAATTAATTTCATTCTATTACTTTATATCCCTTCTTAACATTCCCTCTGCCCTAATCCTTAACCCTTATTAAAGCTCCTCTCATGTCATCGTCTTCCTTCCTGTCCAATCCTAACCTTCCCTTCTGTCCTGATTCTTTATAAAGCTCCATCAATTCCAGGCTCTCCCTTTCTGTACATTCCTAACCTTCCTTTTGTTCTAAGCATTTAAAAAAAACTCTCGTCGTTCTACTCTTCTCCTAACCTTCCCTACTGTCCTAACCTTTAATGAGACACCCTTAGCTATTAGTCCGCAAACCTCTCTCTCTCTCTTCTCTAACATTGCGAGACTTACACACCTTTGTCCACCTCTCTCTCCCTCCCTCCCTTCCTCCTCTCTCCTCTCCTACCGGCTCTTAGTTAGGTATAGCTAGGCCTTGACTCACTCCATATACAGACTCCCTCTCCCTCTCCCTCTTCCTCCCCCTTCCCCATCTCTCACCTTCTCTCTCCGTCAGAGCTTTTCATCCCCATGTCCATTCATTACAGCCACATTTGCATCCAGCTGGTGAAGGAGAGGGGAGGGGAGAGGGAGGGGGAGGTATGGTGTCTTTTGGGCTTTACAAGAGGGGAGGGAAGAAAGGGGAGAGGGAGAAGGAAGAAAAGTGTGTGTGTGTGTGTGTGTGTGTGTGTGTGTGTGTGGTTGTGGTTGTGGTGGTGCCCGCTGCTCTTCCTCCTTCCTGTGGTTGTGAAAGCTGGGTTGGATAACACTGGGATATTCTCTCTCTCTCTCTCTCTCTCTCTCTCTCTCTCTCATCATCATCATCATCATCATCATCAATAACAGTAATAATGTGAATACCAACAACAATGATAGGAATAATAATATGGATAGTAATAGCACCAACAGCGGAAATATTAGCATTGCCTATAAGGAAAAAATACATGTTTTTTTTTTATGCACTATGATTAATTATGCATCGACCCTCAGCAACCTCCAGGTCAGATCAGATAATGTTTCAGGGTGTGTGTGTGTGTGTGTGTGTGTGTGTGTGTGTGTGTGTGTGTGTGTGTGTGTCTGTCTGTGTGTGTGTGTGTGTGTGTGTTTACCTAGTTGTATTTACCTAGTTGTAGTTTTACAGGGCCTGGGCTTTATGTTCGTCTGCATATCTACACTTATCCAATTTTTCTTTAAAACTATGCACACTCGTTGCTGACACCACTTCTTCACTCAAACTGTTCGTGTGTGTGTGTGTGTGTGTGTGTGTGTGTGTGTGTGTGTGTGTGTGTGTGTGTGTGTGTGTGTGTGTGTATGTATGTTTGTGGGTGTGTTTGTGTGTGTTTGTGAGTGTGTTTGTGAGTGTGTGTGTGTGTGTGTGTGTGTGTGTGTGTGTGTGTGTGTGTGTGTGTGTGTGTGTGTGTGTGTGTGTGTGTGTGTGTGTGTGTGTGTGTGTGTGTGATTTTTCTATTTGTTTCCTTCTGGTTGTTTATCTTCTATTCTTCCATAATTCTAATATATTTTTCCTTTACCTTCTGCATCACATGTCCTTTACTTCCTCTACATAAACAAATCTCTTAACACAATGCTATGAAATATTTGTATCAGTACTTCGACTACTTTCAATGGGCTTTAGCTGAAGTAATGTGTTCTTAAGTGTATTTCTATGGTTCCAGTGACAGATTAACAAGACTTCTATATTATTAACACGAGAAACACTGTTGCTAATCCGGTCAATCATCTCCGTGGCCTTCGAAAACAGTCGATCCCGAGTCAGTTCTCTTTTCTACCTTTTGTCCAGGAGCCGCGTATGAACGAACAGTCGAGCCAGAAAGAGCCACGCCGTGTCCTTTATCACTTCATCATCCCACCCGTCTTCCTTATACTGAAAATTCATTAATCTACCTTATATTCTACCTTTATCTAAGTCCTCCCTCCCATTTCAAAAGTTCTTTGTCTTAGCATCTCCTCTCAAGCGCTCTCACTCTCTCCCACCTGTTTATTCTGAAAGTTAATTAATCTAGTTCCTATATTATCTTCACGCTAATCCTCTCCCCGTTCTGAAAGTTTGCCTACCTCGCTTTTATCTTTCAAATAAACTTTGGCCCGACCCATTTATCGGCCAGCCGATTTAATCTGCTGATTACAGCCTTTAGAAAATAACCAGTAATCTGCCAAAAGTTCACCGATTGACGCCAATATTAAAGCTTATATTTTCACTAATACAATAATAAGAACTCTGGTACTGAGGGAGTATTTTATTTCTGAGAAGTTTACTGTCTTTATTTTTGCACATCACATTTTTAACTTATTTTTTGTTCAAATATTTGATATGCTGCTTGTTCCAAACAATTTCTGAAAATAAAAGTGTTTAATAATGATAAAATATTGCGCCTTCAATTTGTATCCTGGTAACACGTGTTTGGACTGTATGTACGCCATTAAAAGCAGGTATTCATTCATTTATTTATCTTAAAAAATGTACAAATGTAATCGGCCGATGTATCGCTTATTGGAATATTTTTACTCCAATATCGCAGTCGGCATCGGCCACAAAAAATCCATATCGGTCAAGGCCCTTAAATAAACCTTTAGTTTCTCCCTGTTACTTATTCTGAAAGTTAATTACCATAACTTTTACTTTAATCTTCCTCCTCCTCCTCCTCCTCCTCCTCCTCCTCCTCCTTAGTCTTCAGATTTTTCAAGTTCATTAATCCAGCTTTCATTTTTCTCTTCACTTTAATATTTTTCTCTAATCGCAAAGTTTTATCAATCAAGCTCATTCCATCTTTCCTCTAATGCTTCTCCTTAATCATCCGGCTCATTAATTAAATTGTTTATTGTCTTTTTTCTCTAATTCTGTTCAATATTCCAAGTTAATCAATCTATTGTATAACTGCAGCTTTACTTTAGCTTGCCTAACTATCTAAAAATTCATTGAAATACCTTATATTCGATTTTCATACTAACTCTGTCTCATTTCATCTCCCTTCTAATCCTTCTCAGTATTCGGAAGATTGATCATCCTATAACATAAGTGTGGCTTCACTTTATCTTTCTTCCCTCGCTATCTGAAAATTCATGAACCTCTACCTTATATGTATTTCAACCACAATAACACTTTGATAAAACCTCACAGTTCTACTCGTACCTTGCATCCTTACCTTCCTTTTCATTTAGTGGTTTTACATTAACTCTCCTCCCTATTCTAAAACCACATTATTCTATGACACACACTTTCCTTTCAGTCATGCATATAACCTTCCCTCTTTGCTCTCGCGGGCCGTTGTTTGGGTCCTGCTGGGCTGCTGGCGACGGGTGACTGGCATAGAGCAATTGGCTATTATTGTATTGGCTTTTGACTCAGTGACTAGAGGAGGAGAAGGAGGAGTATACTGAGGGGTGTACAAAGGAAGACCAAACAGCATCAGACCTTGAGATTCTTTACTGCGCTGTTTGGGTATAGCAGGAAAGGAGGAGGGAGAGAAATGTGAGGATGAGGAAGAAAGGGCAAAGGATAGAAGACAAGATAGATGTTGGTAATGGAAGAGGAGGAGGAGACGTAAAGAAGGAAGAGAGGAAAGAAAAAGAAGGAAGAGGTTTTAGCAAGGTTACCAGAGGAGGAGAAATAACAGAATGAGGACGAAAGACAACAAAGGGAAGAGAGAAGAAATAAGTGAGTAAAGGAGGAGGAGGAAGAGGAAGAATGCGAGGTCTGTTCGGGAAGTATCCAGCCTTTCTTGCTCGTATTACAACAACGCGTTAGTCGTGAAATGAAAAAGGAATGGGTAGGATAAGGAGGAGGAGGAGAAATGCACAGGTGTTAGTGGAGAAGGGGTAAGCAGGAGGCGATAACACAGGAAATTGTCAGGAGAAAAAGATGCGATCAGCGTTGCCTATCCCTGTAACATTTCGTTCCTATGCACTTTTGAAGACCGCTAAACACATAAGCTTGGAATATTATGAATACCTTGAAATCAGCAGGTCTGGATTATTGTAGATTGTGAAATGAGTGTGAAATGAGAAGAAATATGACTAGTGGAACATTTCAAGGTAAATAAAATGTTGAAGTATAGAAAAATAAAGGTGTTTTTTTTAGGATGCAGCATTACTGAACCCTTTGACTGCCACTTGGTTCATCTTTTTTTTCCGAATTACCTATTACTCTAGAACATCTTTACTTGTTCTGCAACCACAACCAATCTCTAAACTCGGTAGAAACTGCAAGGTCTATTCTTTTTAATCCATGAATTTTCTTGCGGATGCTTATGAAAGTTTCCAGCCTTGCATATGGTGGTGATAATTGCCTCGTATCAAAGTGAAAGGGTTAAGATCTCATTAGATGTGACTAAGATGTTGCACCGATTTATAGATATACATTATTAAGCTTTTAAATTTACGATTTTCAATATTTTTTTCAATATATTTCTTTATTTTTCCTCATTTCGTTTTTTCTTCTTTCTTAATTTTCTCCTTTCCTTGCTCCGTAATATACTCCTTACTGTAGGTCACCATACATCTGAGGTGCTTCAGGAGGTACAGAAGGAGAGGAAGCACAGTAATGGAGTTTGCTGAGTGATTTCGAATAAGTGAGAATATTAAATAACCCAAGTACAGTTATAGTCACTTGCCTTCACCTGCTGCGTTCACCTTGTCTCAGCTTCGACGTATTCATGTAACTCTAAACCTTCCAGAGATCATACCAGGCTGGGCTAAAGGCTGAGAACTGACTCATAACACTGTGGCAGGGAGTGAGGAAGGCCACGTGACTTCAAGACCAATATTCCAAAACACTTCTTTGCCGCACCTCCAGTATTTCAAAATGCTTTATTTGAGGTAACACGGGTTTTAAGGATTTTCTTTTACGATTTAGGTGACAGATTAACACGAGTTCTATATTATTGAAAGGAGAAATAGTCTTGAGAACTCGGCTAATCATCTCTGTCGTGGTGAGTTAACAAAAGCTTTTCTTAATACGGATCTTATAATCACGACTTCCTGACAGACTAACACGATTTCTATATAATTGAAAGAAGAAACAGTTTTGAGAACCAGACTAATCATCTCTGTCGTGGTGAGTTAACAAAAGCGTTTCTGAATACGGGTCTTTTAATCACGACTTCCCTATCCACTAAATCTGCCGCTTCTCTATGCCTAGCCTTGTGACAAAAACCCAGCAAACTTTAGTGACGGCGGACCAGGAAGTGGGTGAAGTGGGTTGAGGCGAAGGTGGCTTGGGGGATGGAATTAATTAAGGACGTTAGTTGATCCATTATGTCCAATACTTCGTAAAAAAGAGGAAAGTAATGATAGAAATTGGCACAGTGGATGGTCATTGGTTAGTGTTGCCAGGATGAGTGGCGGCTGGCTGGCTGGCTGGCTGGCTGGTTTTCGTCCTCCTCTTTGTTGTTCTTAGTGGTGTGTTGATCTGTTGCCGTGTTGCTGTGTTGTGATCAGTTGCTGTGTTGTTGTGGTGATTTCTTGTTTTTGTTGCTGTGTTGACCAGTTGCTCTGTTACTTAAAGTGTTCCCATTTGTGATGTTTGGTGAATAAGAGAGAGAGAGAGAGCACACCAAGCGTATATTCTCATCACAGACTCATCAACGCTTCTCTCTCTCTCTCTCTCTCTCTCTCTCTCTCTCTCTCTCTCTCTCTCTCTCTCTCTCTCTCTCTCTCTCTCTCTCTCTCTCTCTCTATCTATATATATATATATATATATATATATATATATATATATATATATATATATATATATATATATATATATATATATATATATATATATATATATATATATATATATATATATATATATATATATCCCTGCCCATGCCTCGTGCTACAAGCCAATGACCAACTCACCACCGCTACTGAAATTCAATATAATCAGGCTAAGGAGGGAGGAGAAATTGTGTGTGTGTGTGTGTGTGTGTGTGTGTGTGTGTGTGTGTGTGTGTGTGTGTGTGTGTGTGTGTGTGTGTGTGTGTGTGTGTGTGTGTGTGTGTGTGTGTGTGTGTGTGTGTGTGTGTGTGTGTGTGTGTGTGTGTAAAGAAAGAAAGAAGAGGAAAAATCTATAGTTTTAAAGCCGTGTATTGTATCATGTTTAATCGAAGAGCGAGGAACACAACGGGGAGAGGAATGGCGGGATGGGGAGACACAATGACAGATGAGCGTTGCCTTGTCTTAGGTGATGAGGAGCGTGGTGCTATTCAGGAGGCATAAGGAGGGAGCCATTAGTAACCCTCCAATAAGTGTGTCATTCTGAGCTGGAATATCAAACAGTTATGCCACACACACACACACACACACACACACACACACCCGGTAGCTCAGTGGTTAAAGCGCTGGCTTCACAAGCCAGAGGACCGGGGTTCGATTCTCCGGCCGAGTGGAGATATTTGGGTGTGTCTCCTTTCACGTGTAGCCCCTGTTCACCTAGCAGTGAGTAGGTACGGGATGTAAATCGAGGAGTTGTGACCTTCTTGTCCCGGTGTGTGGTGTGTGCCTGGTCTCAGGCCTATCCGAAGATCGGAAATAATGAGCTCTGAGCTCGTTCCGTAGGATAACGTCAGAGACTGCAGCAGATCAAAAAGTGAACACACACACACACACACACACACTCCTTCACTCGTCACGCATGAACTCACACCATGACATCTACTGGTAAGAGCACTCCATCCGTCAGTACATCTGTCCGTCCGTCCGTCTGTTTGTCTACGTCATGTTTTCTCACTTATAAGGCCGAATATCTGGACAGACTGTCATTATCCACACTAATTGATTGATGACTCATGCAGAAAGATGCAGAGATGAAGATATTACAGCTTTACTTAAGAAAGATCATAAATAGTGAACTTGAAGAGACAGCGCCTATAGCAATGGTAGTTAGCGGTACTTTTCTTTATAAATCCTGTGAACACAACTCCTTGAACAGTCATCTCTGTTGTTTTTGCCAGAACACATTTTATGAAGCGTTTTTGCTAACGGGTCCCTTGTTCTCTTTTCATCGAAAAAATATCCTTGCTTGAATTAAGACAGTGATGAAGTTACACAAATAAAATTAAGAAAGAACATTAGTTTCCATCAAGACAGCAGAGGAAGCAACATTCCTCGACAACATTTAATTTTAGTTAATTTGATTTACACCTTCAAGCTCAGACAACTTTTATAAGAAAATAATCTTTTCACATTCTTTTCTGCCAAGACTTTAGAGAAAGCAGCTGTGCATATTTACGAGTGTTGAGTTCACTGCGCTTGTGTGAACTTCCTTTTCATTCATGTCATGCACAAAGGATCATGTCTTCATGCCCCGAGTACTGGCAGCCCTTCACGGGTCACACAGCCAGCAGGTGCCAGGCGCCGACGCAGTCCCGCCACTCACAGCTCACCACTACCAGGAGAGGAGTCGGTATGCTTGCGTTGT
>NC_059295.1:40962781-40975281 GCF_017591435.1 Portunus trituberculatus
CATCTTTTTCCTCTCTTCTTCTTCCTTCCTCTTCTCCTCTTCTCTTCCTTTGCTTCAGTTTCCCTATCCTCTATTTCTCTCTCCTCGCTCTTCTACCATGTCGCTCTTCCTCCTCCTCTGCCCCTTCCCTGTCCTCCATTCTTCGCCGCGCTCACGTGGGAAGAGTTTGACTGATAAAGGGGTGAGGGGTGGGGAGCAAGGGAGACGAGAGAGAGAGGGGAGGAGGTTAGGTGAGAGGTGAGGGCAGGTGCGCCTCATCCATCATGGCAAACACTCAATGGAAGGTCGGGGTTGTTCATATGGCTCGTGTTTGACCTCTCATTTTTTTGCAATTTCAGAGAAAGACCAAGAAAAATAGAGATTACAGTGCATGTTTTCTTTTTTCTATATTGTAACAAAACATGGAGGGATTCTACTGAGTGAATTGTTTGTGGTCTGTATAAGAACTGGTGTAGCTGCGGGTCTGACCTGTTGTTTTATCCTCAAAACTTGGCGTACCTCAAGGAAATAGGAAATGTATGTCGATTTTCTGAAAATTTAAGTGATTTCTCAGTTTTTTATTATGTATTCGAAAAAAATTCTTAAAGAATATGGAATGAATACATGGAGTATGCTGGAATTATACGGGAGAGAGAATTAGAACCAATCAAAGCGCCCCCTCATCAAATGCACACACACACACACACACACACACACACACACACACACACACACACACACACACACACACACACACACACACACACACACACACATACAGTATACAGTATATATATATATATATATATATATATATATATATATATATATATATATATATATATATATATATATATATATATATATATATATATATATATAATACGAAATTTGCCGCACGGTGAAAGTTTGTTAGGTAGAAGACATATTACTTTAATTCCCATTACTTAATTCAATTTCCTGACTTTCTAAATAAAATATTTCTCACCACTTAAATAATTTATATTAAACTTTTTTCACTCACTCACTCACTCACTCACTCACTCACTCACTCACTCACTCGCTCGCTCGTTTGTTCGCTCACTCTCAATATCAAATTAAATAAAGCTTGTTAGCGAAACTAATTAGTTAATTGACTGATTGAAATGAATGAATGACTAGCGAGACAGCAAATTAACTAATCAATTATTTTTATGAAGTAATTAATTAACTTACTGACATACAAACAAACAACTAAGTTACTAACGAAGCACAACTAATCTCCCACCCATTCCAAGGAAAAAAAATTCGCATGAAACGACTTTGCAGATGACTTGTTTGTTGCTCCTCTCCTCACACTCAGAACCACCGCAGGGAAAGGTTTATGAGCAAATGATGAAGAATAATTTGTTTTCATACCTCGTCTTGCTAATCCCTCAGGGCGTGGCGTAAACCATTTCTGATTCCTTGGAGCACACACACACACACACAGAGAGAGAGAGAGAGAGAGAGAGAGAGAGAGAGAGAGAGAGAGAGAGAGAGAGAGAGAGAGAGAGAGAGAGAGAGAGAGAGGGGAAGGGGTGTGAGGGGATACATAGCCTTGGGTCCCATACCTATTGACTACGAGGTTAATGGGGAGAAAGAGTGTGTGAGGTATGAAAGTTTTAAACCTCACAATCAGTATCGATCTGATCTGGAATTCGAATCTTGGACGTCGCTCTACTGTGACATACGAGTGAATGCTAACCAATATGCCTTTCACTACTATTTGGCACATCTTTTTCAATGATTAACCCCTTCAGTACTATGACGCGTTTCCATGTTCTTTCTGGTCAGTATTTGGTGATTTTTAACAGCTCCAGAAACTTATGTGGGGATAAAAATAATGAAGATTGTGGTCATTAATCTTCTGACATCCATAGACCTTTCCTAATGCCAATGAATTAGTCTAACTATACACAAATCTCAAGGTAAGAATGTGTCCAAGTACTGAAGGGGTTCTTGTGCTTGCTTATAAATATTCTATACATTACTTCAACCCCTTCAGCACCATGACGCGTTTCCATATTCACTCTGATGCCTATTTGGTGATTTTATACACCTTTAGAAACTCATGTTGGGGATTAAAATAGTGAAAATTCTGGCCATTAATCTTCTGACCTCCATGGACTTTTTAATGTCAATAAAATGGTCTAATGGAATAAATCGTAAAAATGCGACTCAGTACTGAAGGGGTTAAGTGCTGTGAACTGTTGCCTATTACATTGAAAAGGTTAAACCACTGTCGCTGGAAATCTGTCTATCTTTCTATCTATACATCAAGCCAGCAGTCCCACACAGGAAAGCCCACACCAAAAATCCACACACTTAGACACACATTAATAAGAATCCTAGCTGCGAATGTGAAATTAATAACAAAAGACAATAATAACTCCTGAATAATGCTGTAAAAAAATATATATGCATTGAGACAAAAAAAAAGATAAAAGAAAACAAAGGGAAAACACACAAATTTCAGTCGAGGGAGTGTGAAAGCTAAAATATCTCCGTCTTGTATTTAATTCTTAGTTTTGTCATGGACGGATGGAATTTGATTATGAAAGTGCAGGAATATAAACAATACTCGTCAAGACTATTTAGAAGGACTAGCAGAGGTGTGGGTTGTGTGACTCCATTTTTTTCTCTCTCCCCTCCTCCACCCCCTCTCTCTTTTTATTCTTCTTTCATTATTGTAGAAAGTATATGACGTGAAAAAAGGGTTACATTATGAGACTTACAAATAAGGAGGAATAAGTGTGGAGAGAGAGAGAGAGAGAGAGAGAGAGAGAGAGAGAGAGAGAGAGAGAGAGAGAGAGAGAGAGAGAGAGAGAGATTTGTGGCAAGACACGTAAAAGTCTCGCCGTAAGTGGGAGAAAATGACTAAATTATACCATTAAATTTACTTGAGACACGAAGCGGTGGTGAAAGAGAGAGAGAGAGAGAGAGAGAGAGAGAGAGACGTTATCGCCTCCATTCCCTCTCATAAAATCAAAGTTTCACCACCACCACCACCACCAACACACGTTGAACCCATCTCACGCACTCATCTCGCGTTTCCTCTTCTTCTCACCCTTTCCTTTCCTCCTTAACCATTCTTCCTTCACCCATACCTCCCTCCATCCCTTCTCTCTACCCACCTGGTCCCTTTAAAAACATAAGTAAAGGAAATCATGAGAAAAGAACAGACAGGAGAACACGTTAGATAATGTGTCGATGCTCAGATCTTCAATAGTGTGCTGTGGACGAACCCAAGATTACGAGGCGAGTTTTATGGGTTGGAATTCGTGTTGTAAAATGCAGGGCACACCTATACGTCCCTGTGTGGCCCTGAATACTGGCGCGAGGAGGTGGTGCCCCGCATCCCCTCCGTATGGCAGCCAGGCGGGGAGATGCAAATGTGGGTAGCGGAGTGGCTTTAGCACCGTACGCCCTCTCGAGTGATGATGGGAAATGTTGAGTTGGATGAAATTAATGTTGTGGATGTGATTTTTGAGTCTTATGAGAGTAGAGGAATGTAAGAATGTTTCAAAAGATGCAAGAAGACATCACATGGTAGTTTCTGCATTATTAGTTAAGTTGTAGATGCTTGCTTTTCTCAGGAGTAATATAGAACAATAAGAACATGGGAACATAAGAGCAGGAATATTTGAGAAGGTGCAAAGAGTTACCAGGCTTACATGTGTAAAATAAATACATTGTCGATTCTTTACTTTTCTCTGTGTTATATAGTACAGTAAGAACACAGGAATATAACATGTAAACGCATAAAAAAGTAAGAACAGTTGCAAGGAGTCATCAGGTCTGCACGTACCAGTCCTTGTATAGGAACATAGCTACCTGTTACCTCCTACTATCCTCTCTCATGGAATTATAATACGATGTCCGTAAGTTATAGGCTGTTATCTTCGTAACAGAGAGGATTTGTGTGGTGTGCGATGCATTTTCTGCTCTATTCACCTTTCACATGATGCAGAACTTAACCTAACCTAACCTAACCTTTCACATGACGCTGAACAGTATAACGCGAAACATATCAAAGCAAATTGTCTTCATCTTTTCGTTACGCACTAAGGATACAATGGGCACAGGAAGCGTCAAGCTGCGTGAGGTGAGTGGTGGCAGGTGTGTGTAATTCACTGTTTGATCTGCTGCAGTCTCTGACGAGACAGCCAGACGTTATCCTACGGAACGAGCTCAGAGCTCATTATTTCCGATCTTCGGATAGGCTTGAGACCAGGCACACACCACTCACCGGGACAACAAGGTCACAACTCCTCGATTTACATCCCGTACCTACTCACTGCTAGGTGAACAGGGGCTACACGTGAAAGGAGACACACCCAAATATCTCCACCCGGCCTGGGAATCGAACCCCGGTCCTCTGGCTTGTGAAGCCAGTGCTCTAACCACTGAGCTACCGGGCCGTGTGTGTGTGTGTGTGTGTGTGTGTGTGTGTGTGGGGCTCAAGTTACGCTCACCAAGATTAATGTTCCTTGATAGAGAAGAGACAGCATCGCCCACATCGTAAACTAACTTATTAGCAGACAACAGCCCATCGTTCCATTGTTTCTCCTTCCCAGTTACCCCTTTGTTTCCCCTCCCATTACCATTCGCCATCCCTTCACTTCCCTTCTCTTTTATTCACCTTTCTCCTCTTTCTCCTGCTCCCTAATGCTTACCGACAAGTTGCGAGGGTGAAGGAGGAGAAGGAGAAGGGAGAAGTGAGTGGAGACGATGGCGAGGCAGGTCAGCAGGTTAGCGGGGAGTATAGTGGAGGTGTGGGGGGTGATTGAAGGGGTGAGGGGACCTAGCGTAGGAGGGGACAGGAAGATGTTTTGGTAAGGTTGATGTAGTTATGAGGGTGTACGGTGACGAAGGACACGGCAAGGGGCGCGATGAGGCACCAGGTTAAGAGGTGACGGTGACACACACACACACACACACACACACACACACACACACACACACACACACACACACATAACGGGGCGACCTCCTCTTTTCCAACACACTCGAGGCTCTCTCCTCTTCCCTCGCCCACCTTCCTCCTCCTCCTCCTCCTCCTCCTCCACTACCACCTTTCATACCCACTATACTTCTACTACTACTACTACTACTACTACTACTACTACTACTACTACTACTACTACTACTACTACTACTACTCACTCGCTCCTTCATTTCATTTGTTTTGCCTGCTTCCTTCCTTCTTTTCTTCTATCCTTCCTTCCTTCCTTCCTTGTCCTTCCTTCCTTCCTTCCTTCCTTCCTTCCTTCTATTAATTGGTCCTTTCTATCTTTCCTCTCTTCGTTTCATTCATTAATATTTCTATCTTTCCTTTCTTCCGCTAATCCTTCCTTCATTTCTTACTCTCCTTCCTTTCTTTACTGCTTTCTTCTTCCTCCTCCTCCTCCTCCTCCTCCTCCTCCTCCTCCTCCTCCTCCTCCTCCTCCTCCTCCTCCTCCTCCTCCTCATTGCATATATTCATTTGTCTTCATCAAAAGCTCGTATACTTCATCCCATCCCTTCTTCCTCTTCTTCCTTCATTCTTCTCTCTCTCTCTCTCTCTCTCTCTCTCTCTCTCTCTCTCTCTCTCTCTCTCTCTCTCTCTCTCTCTCTCTCTCTCTCTTCTCTCTTCTACTACCTTCCTTGGTATCACTTTCATCTTTTGTTCCTCTTCCTCCTCCTTCTTTTCTTCTTCTTCTTCTTCTTTTTTCTTGTTGTTGTTGTTGTTGTTGTTGTTGTTGTTGTTGTTGTTGTTCTTCTTCTTCGTCTTCTTCTTCTTCTTCTTCTTCTTCTTCTTCTTCTTCCTCCTCCTCTTCGTCGTTGCGTTTATTTGTATGTAAAAATATTGATAACAAAAGAGAGACAGAGAGAGAGAGAGAGAGAGAGAGAGAGAGAGAGAGAGAGAGAGAGAGAGAGAGAGAGAGAGAGAGAGAGAGAGAGAGAGAGAGAGAGAGAAAGAGAGAATGTGATGATGATGATGTGGACCTGTTTAAACTTACAAAAAAAAAAAGAGATAAGAAAATGGAGATACAAAGAAATGTAGAAAATAAGACAAACCAAACAAGAACGAAAAAGGAGAAAGGAAAAAAAAAACAAGAAAATATAAGACAACTGCAGAAAAGGAAATGCAAAGAAGAATAATGGAGAAGGAAGGAGTGAGTGAGTGAGTGAGTGAGTGAGTGAGTGAGTGAGGAGGGAGGGAGAGAGTGAGTGAGAGGAATGGCCAAGCAGGGAGTGTAGTGTGGCTGTGTTTTGAAGCGAAGGCGAGGCAAGGCGAGGCAGGGAAGCAGCTTGGCCGAGACACGACTGGGGGCACGACTGCGGCGGCGGCGGCTGGGTAGCGGGCAGGGAACCAGGAGGAGGGGCAGGGAAGAGAAGAGTTCACACACCTCTCCTCCTCCTCCTCCTCCTCCTTCATGCCCCGTTGCCTGCGCCACTTCTTCCCTCCTCCCTGTAGCAAAGTCCTCCTTCTCCTCCTCCTCCTCCTTCTCCTCCTCCTCCTCCTCCTCCTCCTCCTTCTCCTTCTCCTTCTTGCTACCACCATCATCGGTCATCCTTCTCTTCTCTTCTCTTCTCTTCTCTCCTCTCCCTTCTCCTCTCCTCTCCTCTCCTCTCCTCTCCTCTCCTCTCTCTCTCCTCTCTCTCTCTCTCTCTCTCTCTCTCTCTCTCTCTCTCTCTCTCTCTCTCTCTCTCTCTCTCTCTCTCTCTCATTTCTTACATTTACATACACTTGCTGTCAAATATTTTATCCAACGCAGACGCCAGAAAAAGAAAAAAAGGATTATGCAAGAGATTTTTACACACACACACACACACACACACACACACACTTGACTCATCGCTATACAAAACTTCATTTATTCACCGACGCAGCAACTCACACCTTCACTCCCAGCTAAAACTAAAACAAGTCGTCAGATGAAGATGATGCTGGCCTCGATTATTCCAACTGCTTGTTCGGTGCTTGGTTGCTCTTCTGACTGCCGTGGGTGCTTCTGCTTGGTGAAATGGCTTGGCTTATGCTTAACCCCTTCTGTGCTATGACGCGTTTTCATATTCATTCTGCTTACTATTTACTGATTTTATACAGCTTCAGAAACTTATGTGGGGGATTAAAATAGTGTGGATTCTGTTTTTTTTTTTTTAACGTTGTGACTTACTTCCATAGGCCCTTCCTAATGTAAGTCTAATCGTGTAATTATGCTCAAATTCGTGGTAGAAATGTGTTTTAGTACTGAAGCGGTTAAGACACTACACTTTGAGAGAGACCATTGTTTAAACACTGATTAATTAATTTTGATTCTTTTTCGATGGTCTCTATGTGTTTTTTTTTTCAACAATGATATAATGATCTTGTTAAGGTTTCGAATACAGTTCTTAAATGCACAAATGAAATCGGAATGAATGGTTGAGGAAGTCCAATTTTGAAAGACACCATTGAGTTTAATTAAAGGTTTTGCTATATAACTACTATGATTTCTCGACCTTAACAAACTGGTGTAGTAGAAAATTAAAATACACTTCTTGAAAACACCAATGAGAAGAGAATAAGTGGTCGATTAAATTTAGTGTTTAAGTCTTTGTTATTCTTTTTCCCCTCCGTTAAATCTCTCAGTTTGATGAATTGGTGTAGTAAAAGTTTATGGTAACATTCTTCAACACACAAATGAGAAGAAAGTGAATGATGGAGTGAGTGCATTGTTGAAATCTTTTTAGTTGTATAATCCCTCAGTTAAATCACACAAGGGCACTAGAATGAGACAACACACGCACACACAAACACTCACACACACCATACTCTCCTCGGCTCTCACTGGGCAGACACGAGGTAAATCAACGCCAGTAACTTGGTAATGCATCATACGAGGGAGCTCTCTAATATCTTGGGTAGGGTTGTAGTCATGCACAACCCTTATGTATATTCAACCGAAGAACAAGAACAAGAACAAGAAGATCAACGAGAAGGAAAACGGAGCCTATATGAGTAGTTGTGGATTACAGTAATTAGATTTAGAGAGAATGGGGGAAAGAAATATCAACATTCACTGAAGTTTAATGTGATAAATGAAAATACACTTAGAGAAGGAAAGTATCTATCTAACTAACTATCTATTTATTTACCTATCTACACACGTGCCTAACTAACTAACTAACTACCTGACAACCTACCTATCGATCTATTTAACCCTTCATCTACCTATCTCACTATACACTTAACTGTCTATCTATTCATTTATCTACCTACATATTTACCTGTCTAGCTATTTGCCTATCCTAAATAACTATCTGACAACCTACTTATCTATCTATTTAACTCATTTTCTGTCTATCTATTTATCTAACATTCTACTTATCTATTTATCTACCTACCTACCTACCTACTTATGTGCTTTGCTATCTACCTATCTTAACTAAATGCCTAATAACTCTTTATCTACCTTTCTAACTATGCACCTTACTATCTATCTATTTACCTATCTACCTATATAATCATCTGCCTAACTATCTATCTACCCAAGCGGCGTGCAGACTAGCGGGCAGAGAAAGGGAGGGAGGGCGTGGCAGCGGGCTTTGAGAGGTGAGAGGACGCTTCCTGTAGGTGTGAGGGGTGCTGTGTGCTGCCCTGAGAGACGTGCTGAAGGAGGGCCTCTGTGGGACGTGTTGTGTGACGCCGCTGTGTGTGTATGAGTTTGTGTGTGTGTGTGTGTGTGTGTGTGTGTGTGTGTGTTGTTGCTGGTTAAGTGTGCGATGTGTGAAGGACAAAGAAGGAAGGAAGGAAGGAGAGTTTTGGCGGAGGAAGGAAGGAAGGAAGGAAGGAAGGGTGGAAGGAAGGAAGGAAGGAAGGAAAGAAGGAAAGAATTAAAGATAATGGTGATGCCGTTTATTTTATTTTATTTCTTTTCTTTTCTTTTCTTTTTCTTTTTCTTTCGTCCGTTCTTCCTCGTTTCGTAATGAGATGTAGCTTACATTAGGTTGTTTTGTTCATCTTCTTTCTCCTAATTTTAGCTTTAATCTTCCTTTTATCTACCAGCTAGTGCTCTCTCTCTCTCTCTCTCTCTCTCTCTCTCTCTCTCTCTCTCTCTCTCTCTCTCTCTCTCTCTCTCTCTCTCTCGTTACATATTCCTAACGCACCATTTTCTCACTTTCCCCCTTCCCTCGGGCTCGGCCTCATTGTATTCAAAGTGCCGGGCTGCTGGAGGGCTGTGGGGGCTGCGAGGGCCGGACGTCTGAGGCAGGGAGGGCTGGGCGGGACGAGGCGGGAGAGCAGGCACTGGTCGGGGTGAATGTGTTGGGTCTGTGGGTGTCTGTGGGCGTATCACGGGTCATAAGGTGGGCATTACGAAGATAAAAGTCACCTCTCTCTCTCTCTCTCTCTCTCTCTCTCTCTCTCTCTCTCTCTCTCTCTCTCTCTCTCTCTCTCTCTCTCTCTCTCTGCATTGTGATCTAAGGATTAAGTGTAAATAAAGCATTTTTCGTCATTTCTTGTTATAGAAAAATCTTATGTCGTTTCTATGGTGCAATTATGAAGTCTGTTCGAGAAACGAATTAGATGGTGATGTTAAGACTGGGTTTATTTATTTGATGTCACTTGCCAGTTATGCTTACTGGTAGACTATTTAGTGTAGGAAACAAAAGGATATCATTATGCGTTTCCGTACCCTTCGCGACCGTCTCCATTAATATATAAACTAGTGTAGTCAGTGCTCGAACCATTTTCTGTGAAGCAAGTTTATGTCGTGTAAAGAAAATGAACTTTAATGGGAAACTTACATTAAATTCAAACGTTATTTTGGGGGTTATTTATTTATTTATTTTGTGAACTAAGGCTAAATAAGTGTTTTTCTTGTACACAGTTATGACCAATATATTTTTGTCATGGGTTTTTCAATGTGTTGTTACGACAAAGTTGTGGTAGTTGGTGTGCGAGTCAACATTCCTTCCCTGCTCCCTTCCCTTCCCTCTCCTCCTCAAGTGTTGACTGTGGACGGTTTGGTTAATTCATTAAGCTTCACCCCCCGCCAGGAACTGTGTGTATGTTGTATGATCATTTGCATTGATTACATGTGTAAATATTGTAATTTGCATTCAGCTCAATGTGCGCCTCTCCTCCACAGCCGCCTCAAGACGGAGCTATCATGGCTGCGGCGGCGCGGCGCCGTGCGGGCCGACGACGACGAAGAGGCGGCCCGGGCGTGTGGCCGCTGCAAGGCTGAGCTGGGCGTCATCATCAACAGAGGCGCGGCGTGCAGGGCGTGTCGCAAGCGTGTGTGCAAGCAGTGCCGCGAGTACACCAACAGCGGGAGGGACTGGGTGTGCATCGTGTGTCACAAGCACATGTGAGTACCGCTGTGTCTTGCTTTCTCTCTGGCCGTGTGTGGTTATACACGCTGCGCCATTGTCTTGTGCAGCCTCGTCATCACCAGCCAGCCATCGGTGCTGCAGCAACGTCTCTGCCGTGGGCGTGTCTTGAGCGGGGTGTCCCGACCCTCAGGCAGCAGGACGGGCAAAGGGTAGGCGAGGATGGTCTGGCTGTCGGTGGGAGGGAGGGCGGGGAGTGTAGGAAATACCCGTCGGGCGCCCTCACTGCCCGACAGGGGTGGCGAGTGAGGCATGCAAGGAATTTCCACCCCAAGCCTGGACGGGGGGCGGGGGGAGAAAAATGACTGCTTTTATCTTCTTGGTGAAGCAAAAAAAATTTTTTCCTTTTCTCCAGATCTTTAACCTATAAAGTATTGACTACTGATGTGTTATGACGGCATGCAAACTTAACATGTACTATACAATAATTCGCAGTGGGTCATAAATGCAGCATGCTTACGTTGTAATTATTAATGCGTTCGTAAGGGGGTTATTTATGAGATCGCACACACACACACACACACACACACAGCATAGACGGTGCATTAGTTTCAATACTTAGCGACAGAAAGAGCAGCATTACCTGTAGCACTGAGAGGACGTGAGGCGAGTATGAGAGGGACTGCTGGCTGCGGGCCGCGAGGCGGGAAATCAGGCGTGGATCGGGATAGAGAGAGAGAGAGAGAGAGAGAGAGAGAGAGAGAGAGAGAGAGAGAGAGAGAGAGAGAGTATACCGGGAACGGAGAAGCCGTAGTGGAGAGGCGGGAAGGAGAGTAGAGCCGGTGAATAGGGACGGGAAGGAGTGGCGGGAGGAAGAGGATAGGTAGAGGAGCAATGAGAGATGGGGAGGAGGGCAGTGAGTCATGTTGGATGTTCCCTTGGTTGTCAGTGTTCCTCCTTCCTACCCCTCAAGGCCTCATCCACCCATCCACCGCCATCCCTGCCCATCCTCCATGCTCCTCCCTGCTCCTCCACGGCCTCACCCTCACCTGCAACCATTAAAAACAACGAAGGGCAACACACAGCCTCTTGCATACGTGTTAGCGGATGGCGTGCTTCGGTGAATTTTCCCTGAGGATAGTAAGGAAGCGGTACGATATTCCCAGCACCCAGTGTTACGCAGCGCGCGACACTGCCGGCCGCACGATTAAACTATCTTCTTTTTTCATGTAGATACTTTTTTTATCTTTGTCTCTGCGCCCGGGACGACTTTATCGGTCCGTTCCTCTTTGCCTTGAGTGTTTTGTTAGCGAGTGGTGCGTGTATCTCTTGTTGTTTGTAGAAGTGGTGCTCGTTTGTGTGAGGTGTTTGTGTTGACAGGCTCAAGTGTGTGTGTGTGTGTGTGTGTGTGTGTGTGTGTGCTGATAATTTCTTGACCCTGCATTGAAATCTAACGTAGTCGTTGGTTCATTCGTTCGCCTGTGTGTGTGTGTGTGTGTGTGTGTGTGTGTGTGTGTGTGTGTGTGTGTGTGTGTGTGTGTGCGTCGCGTTGTCTAGCCGCCGCATCATCTCCTTACCCTTCACACACACACACACACACACACACACACACACACACGCAGGTATAGCCTTTTTTTTCCTGTGTCTTCCACAATATCCTCTGACCTCTCGTCCTCCATCCTTCCCCTTGTCTCCTTCGAAGGACTTTTCCTGTACTCTCTCTTTTCCTGGAATCGTGTAGGAGTGAAGGATACTGCCTGGCCTGTCATAGTGTGCGTGCGTGCGTCCGTGTGTGTGTGTGTGTGTGTGTGTTGGGGGGAGGGGATAGAGGTGCAGACAGTTCCAGCCTTAGGGCACCTCAGTAGTTGTCCACACCTTGCCGTGCTGCTCAGGACTCCTCGTCAATCCTGCAGCACGTCGTCCCCCTCCGCAGCTCACCACTGTCCTTTCCTCACGTCCCCAGCGTTCTGACTTACCACGCCTCCTCTCGCCCCTGTCTCCTTGCCTGCTCTCCCAGTACAAGCCACCTCATCCCTGCGCACACCACTCTCCCTCACGCTTACCACACACACACACACACACACACACACACACACACACTTCTTGCTTCTCCCTCCTAGCCTTGTCCTTCCTACATAATGGTAGTCAGTTCTTTATCTAGCAACATTTTCCTACCTGCAATGGGGGAAGGAACATTA
>NC_059295.1:40980281-40982781 GCF_017591435.1 Portunus trituberculatus
TTCATTGCTGTGTGATGTATAGATGCTCAGTAAATATATATATACACACACTCTCTCTCTCTCTCTCTCTCTCTCTTTGTGCTCTGTGGTAGTAAATTCAAGTCAAGTGTTACGTGATCTCGCGTTTTCTTTAATAGTTTTACATTGTGACATTTCTGCCATATCATTTGTCCTTGTTATGTAATTAATTCCCTTATCTCAGTTTGTTGACACTGTATTGTACCATCACCACCAATACAACGACCACCACCACCACCACCAACAACAACAACAATACCAACAACACCCTTATCACTAACCTATCCCTTACCTTAACTCTACCAAAAACACCCACCATGCATAATATTGGTCTCTCTTCCCTACTGCTTTCCTACTCACTTTAACCCATTGCTCTCTACATAGATAAGTTGTTAATTAATCACATCTTCAATTACACACAAAAGCTTACAATTCATAACGCGCAGGAAGGAAGTTGACAAATATCCAGTACTTCTCACATACTCATTGGTCAGTCCTTTTGCATTGAACATCTACATACCACTCTTTATCTCCCTGTTTCTTCCTAGCTTTCTTTTATTAGCTGAATTGCAAGGTTAGTGATACTTAAGAATATTTCTTTTTCAGGACGGTTGGCTTCTAAATTTGAATGATGTCTTTTTAGTCTCTTTTTGGTCTTTTTACCTTTACTTTCCTAATTTTTTGTTGTGTTTGGCCAGCGACCTACGTCACTAAAGAAAACCTTACATTACCTTCATCTTTTTGTGGATATGACCAGCCTTGATTAACTCTCAGAACAACATGAAAAAATATCAGCAAAACACACACACACACACACACACACACACACACACACACACACACACACACACACACACACACACACACACACACACACACACGAAAAGAAAAAGTCGGGCAAACGAAGGCAGAATGAGGAGATATTGTTTGATCTTTTCTTGGCTACAAAAAATATTTACGAGATTGATACAAAAGAGTGCTTTCATAAAAAGAAAAATGTGTAGCTTTACGTGACTGGAAAAGATTGTCTGGTAGTGAAAACATTAAGCTAAACTACTTATGTTTCAAATATCACTGTAGAGATCAAGTTTTTAATCGTCTTTACTCACTTCCTCTTACTGGTAGAGTAAAGAATTATTCTCAGCCTTGCCTTCTCTATCACCTCATTTCCTACCTGCTTTATCCTTTCTTATCTATCATTTTTCCTTCATTTTCTTTCCTGTTTTCTAGTTTTTCCTTCCTTATTTACTATTTCTCCACTCTTTACCCTATTTTTCCTTCCTTATCCATCATTTCATTACCTTCTCACTTTTTACTTGCTTTCTCCTTCTTTATCTACCATTCGCCCTTCCTTTTCTTTTTTTTTTGTTTCTTCTTTCCTGCCTACCACCTCTTCACTCCTTACCCTGTTTCTCCATCCTTATCCTTCCCTTATCATTTCCCCCTCTATTTATCCTTTCTTGGCCACTTCTTCTTTTCCTAAGTTGCTTTTCCTTCCTTCTTCATCACCTCTTCCCTTCCTCCTCGATATCTTTCTTCCCATCCACCACTTCTCTTCCTATCCTGTTTCTCTTTTCTCCTTCCTGTACTTCTCTAACATTTTTTTTTTAATTATTCTGAGCAGTGTATGTTTGTGGAGCCTTCATTCCTCATCTCCTCGCTACCCTGCTTCTTCTTTCTCCTCCCGCTGCCTTGCTAATTGGTATCCCCTTGTCTCTACCGCTGCGAGGGAAGTGCTTAATACCGGAGTCTTCACTTTGCCCCGCTTCCTTTGTTTCTCCTGCTGGGATGTTAAGTTTAGCAATGCGAAGGAAGATCTTATTGAAAAAAAAAAAAAAAGACGAGTTTAATGAGGTGTATTTCCTGCGTAGTGATGAGGGTTCGGGTTTGGTTTTCAATCAGAGAGAGAGAGAGAGAGAGAGAGAAGGAGAGGGGAAGGCTGGGGTCATGTGTGTCGTCTACCTTTATTTGCGATGTATTTCTCCGCGTGTTTATTTTACATTGAGGAAGTAATTTAGTTGGTTTGAGAAGACGCTTCCCTCATCAACTTATCGCCCCAAGCACAACATTGAATATAACCAATGTGTTTGTTCATTAAGTCTATTGATAATAACAGATGAAAAAAAAAAATAAAAGAACAAAAAAACTCATATTCCTTAGTCATTCTCTCTCTCTCTCTCTCTCTCTCTCTCTCTCTCTCTCTCTCTCTCTCTCTCTCTCTCTCTCTCTCTCTCTCTCTCTCTCTCTCTTTCTCATTTTATCTTTTTCTGGCTTATTCTTTCTTATTCGACCTCTACATTTGCCGCTGTCCCTCCTTGTCTTCCTCCTACCACACACCAAACCCTCCCTCCACCACCACCACCACCACCACCACTGCACGTAACATGATCCCAGGAAAGCCTGCAGGAGAGTAAAGGCGACATCATTGTTTAGTGTACGTAGTTCGTGCTACTGTGCGTCGGCGAGGAAGAGAAACTACTTG
>NC_059295.1:40987781-41010281 GCF_017591435.1 Portunus trituberculatus
ACTACTACTACTACTACTACTACTACTATACTACTACCACCACCACAACCACAACAACAACCAATCCTCTTAACCCCGGTGGTCGCTAAGCCCTTCGATGCATCCTAGCGCTGTCACTCCCGCGGCGGCCCCGGTGCAGACAGGCGTGGTGGCTACAGGCGATAGCTGGACTGATAATCGAGAGCTGTGGACTTTTGCATATGCGAGACTCAAGCGCGGCCCACCTGCTGCTAGTGTAACCTTGGCACAGATCCACATCACTCGTAGTCACTGCTATAGCTTGAGTTAAGTTGGTGGTTGTCGCGGCCTTGGTACAGTGACGAGTGATGCTTTGATGTCTAGTAATTTTGAGTGTTTATTCTCCCTTGTGTTCTGTGTTTGTCCTCATTTTGAAGTCCCCGGATGAGACTGAAGCGGTCTTGGGGAAGTTATGGTCTATTAGTGATCAGAAATGTTGTAAGTTTGTGCATTTGTTTACAGTAAGTTTAGGGTTGTTGTTGTTTGTTTTTACAAGTCCTGACAGTCTTGTAAATTCTGGCACATAATTTACTCTTAGCATATCATAAGACTTAAGATTGAAGAGAAAAGCATTGAATACAGTGGAGGGACAGTAAAAAGAACTATATAGTAAACTTGTACATTCGTTTCTACTTCGGTCTTGTAAATTCTGACAAATAATTGACTCTCAGCATATCACAAGACTTGCGATTGAAGAGAAAAAAAACATTGAATACAGTGGAGAGACAATAAAGAAAATATATAGTGAACGTGTGCATTCGTTTCTTCAGCTTAGTATTATTTCTTCGATTTAAACTCCCCTGATCTGATGACACTCCTGCAACATCCGACGACTGAAAGATTCTTGACTGACCACGTGACTTGACTAAAAGGAGAAAAAATAACAGGGAAATACAAGGAAAAAAATAGAACGCAGCGGATAGGAAGGCAGGTTACATGATTTCTGACCACGATTGTACGTACCTCTTGCCTCTGTCTGTCTGTTTGTCTGTCTGTCTGTCTTACTGCTAGTCTGCTCAAGGAGATTTTGTTCTGCTCATAAGAAGGAAATAAATTAACTGTACTACGTGAAGGAAAGCAAGTCATTGGTGTTATTATTATTATTATTATTATTGTTGTTGTTGTTGTTGTTGTTGTGTCTGTTGTTGTTTTGTTTTATGATAACGAAAATATGTTTCTATGTGAAAGCGATCGTTGTGTTACGGATATTGTTGTTGTTCATCTTTATCATTTGGCTATTATTATTATTATTATCATTATTATTATTATTATTATTATTATTATTATTATTATTATTATTATTATCATCATCATCGTTATCGTTATTATCGTATAAATAGTTGTAGCCTGCAGTAGCAAAATTTATATATATATATATATATATATATATATATATATATATATATATATATATATATATATATATATATATATATATATATATATATATATATACATATGTGTGTGTGTGTGTGTGTGTGTGTGTGTGTGTGTGTGTGTGTGTGTGTGTGTGTGTGTGTGTGTGTGTGTGTGTGTGTGAGAGAGAGAGAGAGAGAGAGAGAGAGAGAGAGAGAGAGAGAGAGCGGTGTCCCCCCTGCCCCCGTGTCAGGTGTTACAGAGCTGAGATGCTCCCGGCCAGGTGTTCCGCATGGCTGAGGTATAACGCAGGTGAGGGTCACGCCGATCACCCCTTCTCTCTCTCTCTCTCTCTCTCTCTCTCTCTCTCTCTCTCTCATATTTTTTTTCTCTTTTTTGTTGTTTGCAATTTAGTTGTTAAATTTGATCCACTGCAACGTTATTAAGTCATATTTATGAGTTCATTAATTCTCTCTCTCTCTCTCTCTCTCTCTCTCTCTCTCTCTCTCTCTCTCTCTCTCTCTCTCTCTCTCTCTCTCTCTCTCTCTCTCTCTCTCTCTCTCTCTCTCTCTCTCTCTCTCCAGTTCCACTCTCTCTCTCATCTCTCTCTCTCTCTCCTCCTCTCTCTCTCTCTCTCTCTCTCCTCCTCTCTCTCTCTCTCTCCTCTCTCTCTCTCTCCTCTCTCCTCCTCTCTCTCTCCTCTCTCTCTCGTGGCGTCCTCCTCCTCCTCCTCCTCCTCTCTCTCCAGCTCTCTGCCTCTCCCTTCCTTAGATCCTGCAAGAGAGAGAGAGAGAGAGAGAGAGAGAGAGAGAGAGAGAGAGAGAGAGAGAGAGAGAGAGAGAGAGAGAGAATTTTGAGTTCAGTGATTATTTGATATATGAGTATGTTTCCCAAAGAGAGAGAGAGAGAGAGAGAGAGAGCTTTGCATCCCTCCTTCTGTTCCTCTGCAGTCTCTATTTAAATGTAAAGGACTTCGCCCTCATAAATTCTTGCCCACCTCACTCACCACCTTCTTATCACCTGCCGTTCAGAATGAAAGGATCACATGAAGATCACCCTGCTCAACTTTACTCCTGAGGTGGCCTGGCATGGCTGGGGTCAGGTGAGGTGATGTGGGCTTAAGTTAGATTGAGGTTAGGATGAGATTGGGTGAGGGGTAAGCTTGATTGGCCAGCGTTAGGTGAGTTAGGTGAGGTTTGGTGAGGTTTGGAAGTGCAGAAGGGGTGTGGTGTGAGGTTAGATTTGGTTAGGGTGGGTTAGACTGGGCAGGGTGAGGTTTGGTAGTGTAGAAGTGGTGTGGTGTGAGGTTAGATTTGGTTAGGGTGGGTTAGACTGGGCAGGGTGAGGTGAGGTTAGGTGAAGTGAGGTTAGGTGAGGTTTGGCAGTGCAGAAGTGGTGTGGTGTGGGGTTAGATTTGGTTAGGGTGAGTTAGACTGGGCAGGGTGAGGTGAGGTTAGGTAAGGTTTGGTAGTGTTTTTTTTTTGTTAGGTTGAGTTAGAATGAGCTGGACGAGGTTAAGTTAAGTTAGGTTAGATTACTTTAGTGTTGTAGTCTGGACTGGATTAGGTTGGTTAGGTTAGGTTAGGTTAAGTCATGTGGAGGTCGTTTGAGGTAGGCACGTTTATGTTAAGTTAGGTTATGTTAGTTGAGGGTTAGGCTGGGTTACATTAGGTAAAAATAAGTTAGGTAAGATAGCGTTGCGGTTAAACTGGGCTAGGTTAGGTTAGGTTAGACTAGACTAGGTAAAGCGAGGTCAGGTCAAGGTGGATTAAATTAGGCCAGGTCAAGTGTATAGATATATTTTTCCTTTTCATACCTAAGGAGTACTGGAGAGAGAGAGAGAGAGAGAGAGAGAGAGAGAGAGAGAGAGAGAGAGAGAGAGAGAGAGAGAGAAAAGCTGTTAGATTCATTAGATAAGATTAATTCAGGTCAAATCATGTCACGTAACTCAACATAACTTAACCCCCACATGAACAAAACCAACTGTAAAAATATCTCTCCAAGAAAAAAAAAAAAAATCTTCCTTCCTCGTCTGCATTCAGTACATAAGTCTCCCACGATTTAGTATCACGCCCGTTTCTTCCTGCTCGCGGCGTATGGTTCAAGGTTTCGCTTTGGAATTGTAAGGAAGTAAGATAGCAAACTCTCTGGCACTAAAGCTCGCATTCTCAAACTTCACCTCCACAATTTCAAAAGGTTTTATTTAAATCTACACGATGTTTTTTAAGGTGTTTTCATAGTTCTAGAGACAGAGCACAAGACTTCTTCTACATTATTAACTGGGGAAACACTCTTGGAAACCCCGCTAATCATCCCTGTGGCCCTTGAAAATAATCGTTGTGAAAGCATAAGCGTTTCTGAATACTCGCCTTTGTAAGTTGTAAGATTAAAAGATTACATTTGTAAGACTGTAAAGTGGAAGTTGTAAGATTGTAAGGTTAGAGTTGTGAGATAGAGGTTATAATGCTAAAGAATATCCGTTTAGCTTCAGTTCCCGAGGTTGTTGTAATGCTTAAGCAGCCCCGCGGCACACGACCCAGTGGTGGTGGTGGCGGCGGTGGTGGTGGTGATGGTGGTGGTGATAGCCTGTGTAATATACTCCCACCCTCTTGACGAGAACGGATGTTGTTACCTCTCTCTCTCTCTCTCTCTCTCTCTCTCTCTCTCTCTCTCTCTCTCTCTCTCTCTCGTGTGTGTGAGTGCGTGTGTGTGTATCGCCACGTTGTCCTTGCGCTGTCTTACCACGCATGCGCCGACCTCCCACACGCCCATTTTACTGTCGGAGGGCGTGGGAGGAGGCGTGAGGGAGGCAGGGGGTAGAGGAAGGCTAGGGTGGGAAGAAGGAAGGGAGGGAAAGGCGGGGAGGGAGAGGAGAGGGGTGGGGGAGGGTACCAAGGTGATCCGGGCTCGTCATGCGGCGTACCCTAAGGTGTGATTGTCTTCCCCTGCTGAGCTTAGACGTGGGGTATCTCTTCTTCCTCCTCATCATCGTCCTCTTCTTCCTCCTCCTCCTCCTTTTCCTCCTCCTCCTCTTCATCACTGTCATTGTCTTCAGTCTCTAATCTCCTTCTTTTCTTTTCCTTCGTTTCTTTCCTTTGTTATTTTTTTTCATGTTTATCTAATCGTCTTCCTGTTCCTTGTCTCTCTTTTCCTCTTCTTCATCTTCCTACTTTTCCTCCCCCTTCTCTTTACCATCGTCTTCAGTCTTATTTTCTTGTTCTTTCTCCTCTTTTCCTTTCCTGTGTCAGTCCTGCTTTACGCTTATCTGATGGTCTTTCTCTTTCTTCATGTTTCTCTCCTCCTCCTCCTCCTCCTCCTCCTCCTCCTCCTCCTCTCCTCCTATTCCTCCTCCTGCTCTTCCTCCACCTCCTCTTCTTTTCTCAAATCCTCTTCCACCATCATTATCTCGGCTTGTTTCCCGTCCTCTCCTCGTCCTGCTGGTCCTTCTTACCATCGTCGTCTTCTTCCTCCTGTATTTCCTCTTTGTTCTTTTCTCCCTCGGTGTTGTTAAAGATTCGCTCAGTATAATGTAAACAATTTGATATGATTAGTTGACGAATCTTTTTTTTATTTTGATGTTTCTTTGTTTAAATTTTCCTTTTTTTTTTTCTGTACGTGTTCATTACTTTTTGTTTTTGTTTTCTTCTATTTCTTTCCTTTTTTCTCTCTCTTTTCTTCTTATTTTTGTTCTTGTTCTTGTTTTTGTTCGTCCTTCGTCTTCTTCCTCCCAATTCTATCTCGTTTCTCTCTCTCTCTCTCTCTCTCTCTCTCTCTCTCTCTCTCTCTCCTCCTCCTCCTCCTTCTCCTTCTCCTCCTCCTCCTCCTCCTCCTCCTCCGTGCCCTATTCGTCATTTTTAGGGTCATTTTCATCATCAGCATTACCATCATTACACTCGATAACATTCACTTTGCCTCCCTCCTCGTGTGTTCCCACATAAACTGGTCTCTGGTCTCTGGTCTCTGGTCTCTCTGGTTTTCCTTATAATATTTTCTCCTGGATTATCGGCCCATCTATCCCGCTGTCCGTCTGTCTGTTTATCTGTCTATCAATCTTTGTATAAGTGTGTTTGTCTGTTTGTTTGTGTATCTGTCTACCTGTCTATTTTATCCTTCGTTTTGTTGTCATTGGTATATTCGTTGTTGTTGTTGTTGTTGTTGTTGTTGTTGTTTTTCCTTTTTTCTTCTTTTTTTTTTTTTTTTTTCTTCTGTTTCTTCTTCTTCTTCTTCTTCTTCTTCTTCTTCTTCTTCTTCTTCTTCTTCTTCTTCTTCTTCTTCTTCTTCTTCTTCTTCTTCTTCTTTCTCTTTTGCACCACCACCATCTCTAAAACCATCAACATCACTACTACTACTACTACTACTACTACTACTACCACCACCACCAACACTACCACCACCACCACCACCACCATCATCACCACCACCACCACCATCACCCTGCTGTCCACCTTCCTGGCCCCACGCGTCAGCCTTGGGTCGGCGTGGCCAGGTGTGGGCTGGACGTGTACGTGGGCGGTGGCGGCAGTGTTGCATGTCATGACCAGCTGACGAGGATAAAGGCGGCTTTTTAGAGGAGGGTGTTGGGTTTGGCTAGTCACGCTGGCCCATAGATAGTTAGTTACCTTGGAAGCAACCTCTCTTATGACGTACTACTATTGAGAGAACGCTGACTTGAAGGACTGAGTGATGGAAACGCAAGACTGTGTGTGTGTGTGTGTGTGTGTGTGTGTGTGTGTGTGTGTGTGTGTGTGTGTTTCTCATTTTTGTCCTTTTCTTTCGTTCATGCATTTATTTGTTTGACCAGGTTAGACTTTTGCAAATAGTAGGAAAAAAACTCAAGACTACAAAATTATGGATATGTCTGTTCTCTCTCTCTCTCTCTCTCTCTCTCTCTCTCTCTCTCTCTCTCTCTCTCTCTCTCTCTCTCTCTCTCTCTCTCTCTCAAGCTTCCATCTTTTCTTATCCTTGGTGCATTAGGTTACCGTCATGTCAAAGCTGGATTGAAGAAGCGCCAAACATCGCCGCCAGATCATTATTCTTGAGGTTTTTTGGAGTGTGTTTTAATCTCCAGTAAATCTCTTCAGGTATAGATGCATGCAGGTCGTTGTCGGGAAGGCTTCTTAATGCTTCCCTTCCCTGTTCATTTTTTGTTTTTCCTATTTGTCTCCTTTTCAAATTTTGTATATTTCCTTCGTTTTGTCTGTTCTCTCTCTGTGTAAAGTGAGTGGTAGGGAAACATTTGTCTTAATTTACTCATTTATATTGTTTTTTTCTCTCTCTCTCTCTCTCTCTCTCTCTCTCTCTCTCTCTCTCTCTCTCTCTCTCTCTCTCTCTCTCTCATCGTCCCTATATCTGATTTTCATTCGGATAAGGTTGATGTAGTAGAGGCAATCACATTTCTCATGCACTTTTCCCCCCATTTTCTCTTATCTCTCACTTTCCTTCCTATTCACCACAGCATTTAGCATTCTGTACTGGAAGGCATGATGAGTTTTCAAGGACTCTAGAGAAAGTTTAACAAAGATTATGTGTTTTGGAAAGGGAAGCAAACCCATGAAAACCCAGCTAATCATCCCTGTGGCCTTTGAAAACAATATTAATGAAAGAACAATGTGTTTTTAAGAGTACGTGTCTTATTCACACTGCACATGAAACTAACGGAGCGCCAACTCTGCCAAGGCGGAGAGTTGGTTTTGTGTTAATTTGTGTTTACAGTTCTACTCATTAAACTGAAGATTCTCGCTGTTTACATTCCTTTACTAGTGGGATATCCGATCCTATCATTACTTCCAGCAGTCTTCAGTGAAAATTGCTAGTTTCTAATAGTGTTTTTGTGATTTTTGTGAATGTTTAACTGGGATCTTGCACGTTTAAGTCTGATTATGAGCGCTAATCAGAGTAAAATCCTGTTGATGGTCTTGTTGATACCCAGTGCCCAGTACCCAGTTTAGAGGGCCCGCGGCTTAGGGTAACGCTGGACGTGTGGTTGGCTGGCTGGTCCTCTCTCTCTCTCCCTTCCTGTCTTCCCACGTGAGGCGCGGCGGTAGCACAACACAAACACTTCAAGGCTTCCCTGTGAGGCTGTGTGTGTGTGTGTGTGTGTGTGTGTGTGTGTGTGTGTGTGTGTGTGTGTGTGTGTGTGGCCGCTAGATCGGGGCCTTGTGAAGCTTATCAGTCAGTGTGTGTGGTGTTGTTTGCCTCTTTCACCCACGCCTTGTGTGTGTGTGTGTGTGTGTGTGTGTGTGTGTGTGTGTGTGTGTGTGTGTGTGTGTGTGTGTATTATTATTAGCAATTTTCCTCAACCAAGATATCGGTCAGCGTGTTAGAGGCAAGAGGTATCCGCCTAAACACACACACAAAAGGATGAGAACAGTTACGAGGGAGTGATGAAGTGATGAGTGCATGTTCTGAAGCCACCCTAGTGATGTCTCTCGAGTTGGTGCGCGTATTACAGCTACAACTTCTCCAATGACGCGCCTCAGGTTCCTGATACGGACGCTGCAGGTGAAGGGCGGAGGTGAGACACGGTGCGGCAGGGTAGAGCAGAGTACGGCAGACCAGTGCAAAGGAGCGCCGGGCAGGGCAGGACACAGGTAGTCAGGGCATGAGCAAGGGAGAAGTAACGGGAAGGAGATAGTGAGAGAAATGAGTGTCTTGGAATATTCGTGTTATCTGCTCACTTGCTTTGTGCCGGGTTCCATTCCCCCCTCCCCGTCCCCACAGCCGTCGTTTCCCTTCTCCACCACGCCTCCCTCTCTCCCTCCCTCCCGCCAGCAGGAGGGAGGGAGGGAGAATGTGGAGGAGGAGGGGACTCGCTCTTTGTCTCGGGGCCACAGCGGGAAGTGACCTTTGACTCCCTGACTCAGAGAACCTCATGTGGGAGTTCTGCTGGGCTGCGGGAGGAACAGCTGCTGTCTAGGAAGGAGGGAGACAGGAAGGGAGAAAGGGAAGGAGGGATGACGAGAAGAAGGGAGACAGAAAAAGAAAGAGAGGGGCATGGAGGGAGAGAAAGGCTGTAGTAGTAGCTGTGTTAGGCGGCCACCTCCCTAGCATTGACCCACAACGATTCCTCCGCCAACGCTACATAAACAAACCCACGCGAGCGGCTCGTCCTTGATCCTGCTTCTACTTTTCATTCAATCCCTGGCGGCGCGACGCTCTGCTTTCCTCTCGGTGGCGCTGCAGAGGCTCCCCGGGGCGGCGGTGAAGGTGTACAGGTGGCGAGGGACGCTGCGTGCCAGCGGCGTCGTGTGGGCAGTGACCAATGAAAGAAAATGGGGAATGTTGCCAGAAGGTCTCACTTTCAATGCCGCGGCCACACACACACACACACACACACACACACACATCGGGATAGTGCAGGACCCTGGACGTGCGCCGTGTGTAGGTTGAGTCCTGTGTAGTAGGATTCTTAGGCTGGCTCAAGGAAGGGTGTCTCCTACATTCATTAGGATCTGTAAACCAAGCACGAACTGTGTGTGTATGTGTGTGTGTGTGTGTGTGTGTGTGTGTGTGTGTGTGTTTCGCTATTCACACAAATGAATTGCAGTCACCCGGTGAATGCAGGACCTAATCATTGAGTGCTCCGAAGTCACTACATAAGGATAAAAGTCGGAATTCAAAAAGCATTGTCAGGTTAAATCTTTGAAATTATCTGATCGTCCGGCCTTTGAAAGTGTTCGAGTCGTGGGAAAGGAGAAAGTGTAGAACATTCTGTTTTACAAATTATCACCCAGTGTTGCGAATGAATGAGAGAGAGAGAGAGAGAGAGAGAGAGAGAGAATGATAAACGAGCATTGGACAGACATGGATAGGTAGACAAACACACACGAGGAATGAATGTCAAGTGAATATATATCTCGAATATTTATCGTTCAATAATTTCTCAATTTTGCCCTTTTGCTTCCTCTCCACTTTCTCATTCGCCTTCCTCCACTTTCCCTCACGCGTCCACACCACAACACACCGCAGTCACTCACGGTCAAGACCAGAGGGAGAGAATGAACATCCCTTACCTCACACATCGCCCTCGCCCCGTCACCTTACTGAAACAACCTCGAGATTTAAGCAGATCCCTCGTTTCAGCTCCTCACCTTCATCTTACCTCCTCGACACACACACACACACACACACACACACACACACACACACACACACACACACACACACACACTAGAGGAGGTTGGGAGTTACAAAGAGCGTGCTGGGGTTAGGGTAAGAAATGAGCGACGCGGCGGAAATCCAGACCTTGAGGAGCTCGCTTGTATCCTCCCTCCTTCCTTCCTTCGCCTCCCAGACACAACAACAGCTTGCTAGTGAAGGAGGGAGGGGAGGAGGGAATCTCGGACCTGCCCAAGTCTTCCCTCTTATTATCGTCCACGTTTTCTGGGCCCTATTTGGTTTGATTTATTTGGGGCGTCGTCTGCCTGTACTGTTAAGGGAGACTGCGAGGGAGTGCGGTGGAGGCAAGGCAGGGGTGTGGCGGGGATACGGCGCTTGACAGAGAGGAAGGTATGGGAGATGTTAGTGGCGTTAAGGGAGGTGTGTTTGAGAGAGAGAGAGAGAGAGAGAGAGAGAGAGAGAGAGAGAGAGAGAGAGAGAGAAGAGAAACCAGTATTCTGAAACACCTTTACGCCACACCTCCACTACATTCAAAAGGTTCTTAGTAAAATTACACGGTTTTCTTAAGGGTAATCTTGAGGTTGCAGTGACAGATTAACAAGATCTCTACATTGTTAACAAGGGAAACACTCCTGAGAATGCAGCAAGTGATTTCTGTGGCCTTTGAAAATAGTCGTGGTAGAGAGAGAGAGAGAGAGAGAGAGAGAGAGAGAGAATAATCAGTACTCCATTACTAAGCTACTCTGTGCGTCAAGACTCGCCTTAAACACAATCGAGAGTGCAAATAAGTACTACCTTCGTGACCTATTGATATTATTTGTCCTCCCGCTGTGGGGTGAGTTGAATACCTAATGATGGCACTAAGAGTGACTCAGAAGACGTGAGGTGTGCGTCCCTGCGAGGCGAAGGGCGGGGCGGGCGTCTGATGGGGAGAGAGGGAGTGTCGGCGGGTCCTGTGGCATCCCTTTCACTGCACGAAGGTGTTGTCGAGGTGCGGTGCAGAACGAATCATTACCGGGTACAAAATGTCATGGAGTTTATACGGCGCGGTGTTGGAGTTATTTAGGAGTTGTTTGGTAGCTGTGCCTTCCTCTCCTCTCTGCTGCTCTCACTCCACACATACAGGGACTGCCACGTACAGGCTTGGTGACTTCTTGTAGCTTCCTTCATTTTCTTATACTCTCATGTTCTGGTGTTTATACGCACTACCTTGGACTCTCTTCTCTATCGTGTCCGCGTCTGATCTCCGCTGCCTAAGACTCCACTGGTAGTTGTCCGTGGTAAGTGTTTTCGTGATGCTGGTGATAGTCTAACAAAATTCTGCATGGTGTTAGAACGGCTTTGGAAATTTGGCTTGTAATAATTTGTGGCCTTTGAAAATAGCGTAAATGTGAGTCCAAGCATTCTGATCTTGGTCTTGGATGCTGCTGGGCGGGATCATTGTTACCTTACTGGCGTGGTCCTCTCTGGCTCGGGTCACCATCAGCCTTGCAGCATCGTGCTTTGTCCTGCCATTGGGTAGAACATTAAGAAGAGTCAGGCACCGCGATAAGGTCGTGACCCAGCGGTGGGAGCGTCTGCCTGGCCAGCCCCCGCCACACAGGCTAGTCGTGGCGGCGTGAAGCTCTGTGCTCTTTTGTCCTTAGAGTCCATGGTTCGTATCCTCAAACATTTGGGAGTCTCATCTCAACCACTTTCAGCAAGCTGTCTTAGAGGCTTAATATTTTAGTGTTTCAAGGGTGTCTTCGTGATTCTGGTGATGATTTAACAAGATACTGCACCATTAATGGGGAAACCACCCTTGAAAACCCGATAATCTGCGCGACCTCTGGAATAAGTCGTGGTGTTCAGCCAAGGTGCCTCAAGATACAGGCCTCTTATCTCACTGAATGGTCGTAACATTTAATTCGGCTGTAACTGCGCGAGGTGTTATTGAACCACAAACGGATACCGATCCTGGCAGACACAAAGGTGGCGCGTGGCTGTGGTGAGCACCCAGCCGTGGTGGACACTAATGCCGCGGAGAGGGATAAGAGGCTCAGTCCCGCCCCGGGGAGGCTCCTCACTTACTATCATAATTGCATTGAATATTCCGAATCAGCTTAACCAAAAGAGGAGAGGCTTGGGGAGGAAGAGGAAAGGGGGAGAGGGAGAGGGAGGAGGAAGGGGAGAGGGATGGCACCACAGTCAGTATCGCCACACATCCTGAGCCACCACGCGCACCACAAGCACTATAAGAGGTACATCAGGATAACGTTGATGGAAGAAAAGAAGAAAAAGAAAACAATGTTGTGTCCAGGCGCGTCATTGTTCCTGGTCACACATCCGGTCCGACGCGAGAAGGACATCATGCAGACAGACAGGCAGACAAACACCTTGGCGTGCACCCTTGGCCGCCCCGGCGTCTCTCTCTGCCCCGCCAGCCAGCAGCGACGTGTCCCAGAAGTCGGTTGGGTGACCACGAGGTCGATCAAATGTTAATCAGTTGTATTTTTTAAGCCGGAAAGTTTGTGAAGTTCAAAAATGTCATGATAACATTTATTTTTTCAGCCGCCTGACACATAATGAGAATATTGCATGAGCTGGCATGGGGCGTGTCACGAAGAAAAGAGGAGGAGGAGGAGGAGGAGGAGGAGGAGGAGGAGGAGGAGGAGGAGGTGGTGGTGGTGGTGGTGGTGGTGGTGGTGGTGGTTGTGGTTGTGGTGGGCCGCTCTCCCGGGTAGGACATGACGTGACTGCAGCGGTGTGGGTGGCTGCATCTCAGAAACTGAGTCTGGGTGGCTGTGTCTGTGTGTGTGTGTGTCTCGTAAGGCGCAAGTGAATGTGTGGATACATGAGTGTGTTAGTGGGTGGGCTGGTGATGCAAGCTATGGGTAGATCCTGCAGGGCGTGGCTTGGCTCCTTAAGTTGTGGGTGTGTGTGAAGTCTTTATAGTTTGTGTAGGACTTGTCACTCTCAGGGTGCCATATCGCCTGGATTTAAGGACTGGGCTGATGGGGCTGTTTGGTAGGACTGATGCTAGCCTGGGGTAGACTGCTGGCTGGAGGATAAGAGGCTCGCTACTGTTTGCCTGGACTGACTTGAGGAGAGATTGTTTGATAAGGCAAGGCTGGTGGGCTGGAGAACTGGGAGAAGTCTGGTGGTTCTGGTGGATTGACTGGGAGAGGGTTGATGGGATGGTGGGCTGAGGTGCTGGGTGGGATAGAACTACTGGGTTTGATGGTGTGGCTAGGATAGGGCTGATGGGCTGGTGGATTAACTAGGGGAGTTGCTGGTGAACTGGTGGGGCTGATAAGCTGGTGGGGCTAGCTGGGAGGTATGTCTGGTGGGGTGGCTGGCGAACGAATGGCTGGCTGAGTATGACCTTAGTCGTACCCAAACATTATATCGCCATGTCATTGTGAAACCATATCCGTCCATCTCTCTTTTTTCTATGCGTCTCCCTTTTTTTCTGTTCCCAGCAGGGCTCGCCTAACTCCATATATACTGACAGCTTCGGTTCTCCTTTTAATGCTTTGTTTAAGTTTGAATTCACTAGATCACTTATCGGTCATTCACATACACAGGTTTGGGGTTTAAGTATATCCTCTGTGTAATAGTGTAAGGGAATTATGTCAGTGATCACTTATTGTTCAGGAATGCGTGTACGAGTTTAAAGATGTTGTAATGGAGAAAATCGTCTGGTATTGAAGGGTTGAATAAGGTGGTGTGTCAGTGTCAGCACCGTTTCCTCGTGTTATCTCAGTTGGTTAGATTAGGTTTGGTTTGGCTTTGTTTGTACAGTTACTGCATGAGAGATCAAAAAATATATATGAAAATGTAAATAATCTTGTTAGGATATCAACAATTCTTATGTGGTGATTGTATATATTTTGAGTTAGGTTAAGTTCGGTTAGGTCAGGTCAGGTCACGTTAGATTAGATTAAAGTTAGGTTACGTTGAGTTAGGTTTCACTGGGTTAGGTCAGGTTACATTAGTTAGGTTGCGCCAAGTTACTGTATGTTGTCTCTCCGCACGACAAAGCTTTAGCGGGCTTTCATTTGAGTTGGATTTTCTTTTCAAACTTAGATTTTTATGTTACATTTGGTCAGTTACCTCTTACATGTATATATATATAAAAAAAAAAGTGATTGATTAGAAATGTATCACTAGCTAGCATGTGAAACTCGACTCCACTCCTCACATGCTTCTTTTCGTGTCCTTCTCTTATTTGCTGTCCTTGTCCAGTGACCTCTTACAAAACACACACAAAAAAAAAAAAATCAATGAAATAAATAAATGAAATAAAAAAAAAAGATAATAAAACAAATAAATAAAAAAATGAATGGATGTTAGGAGAGAAATATATCACTAACTAGTATGTCAAAACCAACTCGATCCCTCACGTGCTTCATTCCCTGACCTCCTGTTATGGTCATGTTTGCCAGACGTCCTCCCTCATTCCTTGAAAAAAAAAGAAAAAAAGAAACACTTGATATTAGCTCTCTGTTGGTTTTCCTCGTATGTGTTAAAATTCCATTGCTGTGCGTCACCTCAGCCAGAATATTGCCTTGTTTACTCCAGGAACTGTATAATAAATCTTGTGGTGCGTTTCTTTACTGCTCAGTCCTGCTACGGTGTGTCGTCCTTTGTGTTCACCTTGCGACCTGTGTATGATTTACTGCAGAGAGAGAGAGAGAGAGAGAGAGAGAGAGAGAGAGAGAGAGACAAGTTCAATAGGTCATCTGTATCTTGAATTATAACTTTCGCTCTCTCTCTCTCTCTCTCTCTCTCTCTCTCTCTCTCTCTCTCTCTCTCTCTCTCTCTCTCTCTCTCTCTCTCTGATCCTCTTTTGTTGCTTTTTTATATTTATTGTGCAACCTTTGGCTCGCCTCCCTAAGCGTGCAAAGAAACAGTCTCACGATGTCTGCCGCCCATTAGCAGACAGATTGCTCACACTTTTGTCACGCCTCGTCGCCTTCTGACGCCGCCCAAAGGTTAACTCTGGGCTTCCACACTGACTTTCGCTCTCTTTCGGCTGATGCAATAATATTAATTTCATCGAAGCATTTAGTATTTTGCACCTGTTTAATTTCTGCAAGGTTTCATTTTTCTTTTCTTAATTCACCTTCTCCACATTATTTTCTTCTTTCTTATTATTATCATCATTATCAAAAACACAAGGAGGAAGACGGAAGATAGTGAAAAAAAGGGATGAAATGAGGAGGGTATCTGATTATTGTCATCGCCGTCATCACCGTCATCAAAGAGAGTAGCATTATCATTACTGCAACTGATATACACCAATCATGTATTCTGTCGATAAAACTGTTAGTGTGTGTGTGTGTGTGTGTGTGTGTGTGTGTGTGTGTGTGTGTGTGTGTGTGTGTGTTTCATTGCCCACCACTCATCACATTACCACAGCTGAGGGATATAACTGTTTCATCTTTGAATTAACAAGATATGAAAATGAAGTGAGATCAGGTAGGGGATGTCATGTCGCTTCAGTCTAGTCGCACGTGTGTCCCATCCTGTCGTGAAGGAGGCGATGTGACAGAGAACACGAGCAATACAAAAAACTTGAAACATGTCACCCTCTGTTGCTCTCCTCGTTTTCTGTTGACATTCAAGCCACCGTGAGAAAAAAAAAGATGTTTAAGAAAAGAAGAAAAGGTGTTTGCTTGGACACAGTAAAAGAAAATTGAAAGAATAGAAGGTTAATTTTGTCTTTTCTAGGTTGTATTTGAGAACCTGCATAAACAAATTAGATGGTTGGCAGTTGCTGGTGATTATGGAGGGAAAAAAATGTCTAGTGAAAGGTTTTGACATACACTTCTGCTTCAATTAACACTATTTTCAAATGTCACACATGGATATAATTTCTAAGGCTGCCATGTTGTTTTCCTGTTGATGATGCAGATTCCTTGCTAAACTGTTGCTGGAATCATGGCGACACTCTTCAAAACCTTAAAACATCCACTACAATACGTATTAAAAAGTCTTCAGGGTTACTGAGACCTTGGGACATTTTAAGAATCCTGTGCTTTGTTTATGCTTCCACGAGACTTCCCTTCCCAGCCTGAATTAGACGTGTCGCTTATAATAAAGTGAGATCTTTATGTGTGTATTGTTCCGCGGCAGCGTGATAATTGGTGTTTTGTTCCGCAGAGAGATCCAGCTGGCCTCGGGGGAGTGGATGAACGAGTTTGTGCGTCGGCCGAGTCGTCGACGGGAGAACAACGTGTATGTGCCGCCCACCGATGTGGTTAAGAAGTCCCTTATCAAGAGATCATGGACAATATCCAGTGAGTTTTGCAGAGAGAGAGAGAGAGAGAGAGAGAGAGAGAGAGAGAGAGAGAGAGAGAGAGAGACAAATTTGCAAAAACAGACACACAGGCAAACAAACGGAAAGTCAAATTGTCACACTAGCAAAATGAGTAAGACATATGGACAGACAGACATTAGTTAATCCTCAAAAAAAACAGTAAATCCCCCTCTAAGCTCCAATCATAAGCATTCCACCAGCACCAATATTTTTTAGGACTTTCCAGAGGTGAACACTTCCGCCTCCCCTCCCCTCCCCTTCCCCACAATGTCCCCACCAGTGAAGGACCCACGTGGTGACCTTCTCTGTCACCCCATCACTGTCCTGGCAAATGTTACTCCCAATGATGATTATGTACTGTCAGTCTGGCTAATCTCTCTCTCTCTCTCTCTCTCTCTCTCTCTCTCTCTCTCTCTCTCTCTCTCTCATAGTTCAGTTGGTTAGAAATGTTGAATAATAATTAATTCCTACACTTTTAGAAGACATGTACCAATTTTTTCTCTCTCTTCTTGGTCGTAATTTGCTTTCAGAATAATGATATCAATGACTTTTATTTTCCTGGATTTAGGTTCTTGTGTTAATGAGTAATTATTATCATCATTGTTATTTTTTTACAAGTTACCTATTTTGTGACTTTTTTTTGTTGTTGTTAGGGTTAGTGGTGTGTGTGTGTGTGTGTGTGGGTGGGTGGGTGGGTGTGTGGGTGGGTGGGTGTGTGGGAGATGGAGAGGAGGAAAAGGAAGGACAAGATGGAGTTTCTGCCTCACTACCCATAGAAATCCTTCCATTCATACATACAGACACACGGACAAACACACATCTCTTCATAAATTCATACATACTCGTTCGTTAAGCTAAAATCAGTCACTGCTGTCATATTACTACTACTACTACTACTACTACTACTACTACAGCCATCATCATCACATTTCCACGATAACCAAGATCACTGCCATTATCACCACCACCACCACTACTTTTTGTTTATTTATTTACTTATTTACTTATTTATTAGATCTATTACGTACCACCACCACTACCACCATCTTCCCACCATTACACCTACCAACTACCACCATTACATTACCATCACCACCATCACCACCACCATCACTGTTATTCCTACCAACATTTCAAATAGAGCTACACGTCATGCTTTAGAAGATACAATGTGTGTCTTACAAGTTACAGAGTGAAGCAGTTGGCAGCGGTAATATTATAGTTTGCCATTACATTCGTTTTCTCTCAGGGTCAGATTTGCGAGAGGACGGAACACAGCGAGACTTCAGCGCATGTAAGACTTGAGAATTCTTGTGCATTTTTCCGTGTTGTTGTTGTTGTTGTTGTTGTTGTTGTTGTTGTATGTGTGTGTGTATGTGTGTGTTTTCACCTAGTTGTATTTACCTAGTTGTAGTTTTACAGGGCCTGGGCTTTATGCTCGTGTGGCCCCGTCTCCATATCTACACTTATCCAATTTTTCTTTAAAACATCTCTCAGACATCTTCCCTTCCTCACTTTCTTACTATGTGATCTTGTGCTGTGCTGTGTGTGTGTGTGTGTGTGTGTGTGTGTGTGTGTGTGTGTGTCCTCGCTCTAACATGTATGCATCCAAAGCTTTCAGTGCCATAAATTCTTCGTGTTATAGATAATACTCGAGTGTGTGTGTGTGTGTGTGTGTGTGTGTGTGTGTGTGTGTGTGTGTGTGTGTCCTCGCTCTAACATGTATGCATCCAAAGCTGTGTCATTAATTCTTCGTGTTATAGATAATACTCGTCGCCTCTCTGATCAGCTGGTTTGTAATGGCAGGCCATGGCTTGCCCAAACGTACTGACCAAGCAATTTTGGGACAGCAGTGTTTTATGTGTTTGCTGTTTTCTTTTTTTTTTCTTTCAGCGGTCATACTCTTCTCCTCAAAATTGATTAATTAGAGTATCAATGCTATTTTTTGTGATGGCTGTATTTCACAACCGAAGCTAGTTTCTTCCAAATATATAAGTAAAAAAGAAAGAGAAAAAGTTTGTAAAGCTATGCCTACGCAATGTTTTCTTGTCAGACTGGCGTTTCCTTGCCCAGGGACGCTCAATTACCTGCACACCTCTACACAAGAACGCACGTGACGCATTGCTGTCCTAAATCGCTGTGTGACATGTGTGGAGTTCCCTCGTTGGGCTGGCGTTGTGTGTGTAGCTGCAGTGTTGTTTTGTGCTATGTTTTTCACTAGTGTTTATCTGCACGATCTGTCCGTCTGCCTAGTTGCCACTCTGTTGTCGCACCAATATTGCATCAACATCAAATGTTTTGCCTATAGCCTATCTCAATATTCAGTTTTAAAACTGACATGTAATGATGCACTCCTGCGTTTTCTGGCTTTGTTTTACCTTCATAATTCGTCATTGTGTTGATAGTACATCATTGCCAAACTTGTTACTAACTAGACTGTGTATTGCAGACCCGAGCAGCGGGGGGCGGACCTCACCTGAGCCTAGAACACCCGACGGCCGCCTTGCCGCCCACCACCACAGAGTTCGGCAGCACCGCCCACCTGCTGACGAAAACGAGCCTCCGTGGGACGACAAGCACCCTCCCGCGCGGAGGCCCCCGCCCCGTCGCTATAGTATGAGCAGTTTGGATGGTGTAGTGGCTGCACCGCGACACCCAAAGGGCCCCGCACCTTCTCCGCCGCAGGAGTATCAGAGTGGCCAGGACTCCACTGACAACGGATACATAGCTCTCCACCCGTCAGTGCCCTACCTGCGCATTGCACCAAAGCGTCGTCTGCTGCCGGAGGTGCCGAACCAGACATACGGCACGTCCGAGCGTCCCTCTACCTTGCCGAGAAACCTTCGAAGGTCTCGTGAGGATCGTCACTCATCAAACAACGTACAGTTGTCGCCACCTGCAGCCCACGACCCTGCCAGGTTCCACTCTATGCCTCGCACCCGCTCGCGATCTCCAAGTGGCCCTGGCCGGGGACGCTCAGAGCCCTCCCGCCGTGCCGCCTCGCCCGTTGCACCTCTTCGGGAGAACCTGGGCCTCGGCGGTTACGTTAGTTCAGGGCCAGTGACCAGCACACCAATCAACCACGACCCTGGCATTGGTGCCCGGCGAGGAGGCCTCTCCCCACCGACGGCAGCGCCACGGGACCTCTCCCGCCATCCAGCCAACGGACGACCTCCTGACCAGACTGCTGCTAATCTGCGGCGACTCCCACAGTCTCCTGGCCAGGGAGTGACACGCATTATTGAGATAGAAATGGAGGGCGAAGGTAGTTTGGCTCCCCCCAGCCGTGCCCCGGCTTCCAGAACTAATTCCGCCGTGAGCTCCTCCTCTCGGTCCTCAGACCACAACGAAGGCGAAAGAGAAGGACACAGAGGATTTACTAAAGTGTCTCGCTCTCACGCGTCCTCGTCGCCCGACTCTCGCTCTCTACTGGTACCCTCCATGCACATGCCGCAGCCACGCCAGGTGTCCTCCACACCACTGCGTCAGGCCGCGTCTTCGCCGCTACTCCTGTCCAACCAATCATCGTCATCGCTCGCCCACTCCCGCCCCTCCGCCTCCATGAATGGCCTCAACTCAGGTAAGTCACTATGTTGTTGTTGTTGACTTCGTCAGGTGATTCTGTGGTGGTGAGACGTGGAAGTTTACGTGTATTACATGTTAACATTGCTGTCACACACACACACACACACACACACACACACACACACACACACACACGAGGTTTACAGCATTTCCACGCAGGACACACATCTGCACCGCGGTGTCTGCTTACGTCGTAATCGTCAGGAAAATTTAGGTACACAGTGCATAACAATGATAGTGATAAATGATGAATTCAGGCACGCTAGAAGTATGCAAACTAATCACGTGACTTCTCGCGAGATATCCAGTTGGCTACAGCATTAATCTAGAGTTTCGGGCTCACCGTGACCCACATGTACTGTACCTCACACACGGACCTTTCTGCAGCTGCTTCGCCTCACACAGCCAGCGGTGATTCCCTCTGGAGACTTGCCCTGCTCTGTCTCTGCTACTCACGCCTAAAATCTCCTTCACACAGTCCACTCATTGCCAAGTGTGTTGGCGATATATTTTTTTTTTCAATAACGATCGCCAGTGCCGTGGCTATGCCTCCCGCTGCCTTAGTGTTGTATGTTCGGGAGTCTTGTATTTTATTTTCATCTTGTTAACATACGCAGAAATGTTTGTGTCCATAAGTTTCTAATAACTCTACAATATACTGCGCCAAAAGTGATAATAACTAGATACATTAGATTATTATAAAAGAAGATGCACAGAGTTAATCTAGAGTGAATAATTAAACAAATAAGTAAAAAGGTGGCGCTCACTCAAAGACCAGCAGCACACTCGTCTCTCTTCCGTGGCTGCTATATCCTTTTCCACGCTCACCCGCCACTGGTGCCTCGCCCATCCCTGCATCCATTACTACAGGGACCAACCTCTATATAGCCACTAATGCACCGGAGAGCTACTCTGTACATGTCCATTATTGTGAGGACGAGTCTGTGTCCATTTGAAAAGTTATTTGTTATATTTGTTATGGAAGGGAAGTTTGTAAGTACTGTACGAATAGGAAGAAGAGGAAGAGGAGGAAGAGAAGCAGAAGGAGGAGAAGAACTAGAATATTATGTGTATCACAAAAGGATAACCACACAACAGCAGACTTTTAGGCTGTATCAAAACTTCCAACTACAGGATAAGAAGACATGATAGTAAAGGTAAACGCGAGGAGGAAGAGGAGGAGGAGGAGGAGGAGAAGGAGAAGTAAACGCGTGCAGTACATCTTAACCTACCAACCTGGTGAGTCTCCTGGGATACGTATTACTGCAGAGAGAGAGAGAGAGAGAGAGAGAGGGCGCTAAAAATAACCACCACCACCACCACCTCCAGCACCATAACTACATACACCAACCAATTAAATCCCTTGAAGCGGCGTAATTAAAGAGCTCCCAGCTGACCTGCCGCTCATCAACTGTCCCTTCACGTCCCTGTCACTTGTACCGCCCCGCCCTACTCCCCATTTTCTCTTCGCTTTCTTTCCCTACCCCCGACTCTCGCATCCTGACGTCACTCACTACCTTCCCTCCCTGCCTTCCTGTTTCTCTCCCTCTACCTCGGTCTCGCTACGTAACTCCAGACTTTATATTACAGGGATTCCTAAACTATCAGCATTTGTCCCTCCTCCTCTCCTCCCCCACCGGCCCTCGTCTCTGTGGTGTTTGGGATTGTTTATTGATTACCTTAACATTGAGTGGAAGTTGTGGGGTGTCTCATTATTAGTAACACCTTAATTTTGTCACGTACCGTTTTCTTAGAGACGTTTCTTTTACCCTCTATTTATGCGTGGAAGTTGAGAATAATTGCCGAAAACGTTAAGAGAGAGAGAGAGAGAGAGAGAGAGAGAGAGAGAGAGAGAGAGAGGGCTGTTACTCCTCCAGTTTTCCAAGCAACAAGGAACTTTGAGCGCTGAATGAGATGATGGAAGGATATAAGACAGGAGTGAAGGGAGAGATGAAAGGGAAGAAGGAGGAAGAGAAGGAAGGGGGTGGGGGGGAGGGTAGACAGGGAAGGGAGGCTAGACAGCGGATGAACGGGGGGGGAAAGGAGGAGGAGGAGGAGGAAATCACCTTTGCATCCTAGCCTTCCATCTTCTTGTGAACTTACCTCGGTGTCAAGGAAGAGGAAGAGGAGGAGGAGGAGGAGGAGGAGGAGGAGGAGGAGGAGGATAAGCAGCTTTCTCACATCTCCCTCAACTCCTCTTTTCCTGGCGGAGAACAATCTGAAGCGCGTTTGATTAATGAAGATGCAAAGAAAACGGTAAAGGAGGCGACGAAGGAGGAGACGAAGGAGGAGGAAGATGAAGAGGAGAATGAGAATGAGAATGATGTGAACGATAAGGAAGAAGAGAAGTAAAAGTAGTAGAAAGAGGAGGTGTTTGTGGTGAAGCAGAACGAGGAGGAGGAGAAAGAAAGGAACGATTGTGATGAAAGAGATGATTGAAAAATTGTAAGAAGAGAATATATTGAATTGAAAATGAAGGAGAAAGAGAAAAAAAAAGTAACACGCAGCAGAAGAAGAGAGAGAGAGGAGGAAAACTATGTAGGTGGTGAGGAAAGAAAAAAAAAATAATGAAAAGAGAATAAGTGAGTGAAATGATAACGAACGAAGAAGAAGAGGAGGTAAAAGACTAAAAAAAGAAAGAAAAAAAGATAGAAGAGGAAACAGCAGAAGGGAAGAGAAGAAGGAAGAAAAACTAACTGTACAGAGCAGCAGCAGGAGGAGGAGGAGGAGGAGGAGAAGGAGGAGGAGGAGAAGCAGCAGGGGCAGGTCTGTTTATATCTGTGTGTGTCTGTGTGTCTGTCTGTCTGGCGGTGACGGAAGGACTTAGCGAGGTTGGGTTCACACCATTACGCGCCGATGGGGTGAAGAAAAATTACTGTTATAAGACTGTATGTAGTTATTCTCTCTCTCTCTCTCTCTCTCTCTCTCTCTCTCTCTCTCTCTCTCTCTCTCTCTCTCTCTCTCTTCACAAAATGATGAGTGTGATTTTTTTTTCCTTTATTTGTATTCAGGAAGTTAGATTTTTTTGGTAACTAACTCCCCACGTCTCTCTCTCTCTCTCTCTCTCTCTCTCTCTCTCTCTCTCTCTCTCTCTCTCTCTCTCTCTCTCTCTCTCTCTC
>NC_059295.1:41015281-41017781 GCF_017591435.1 Portunus trituberculatus
TCTTCTTCTTCTTCCTCCTCCTCCTCCTCCTCCTCCTCCTTCTCCTTCTTCTCCTTCTCCTCCTCCTCCTCCTCCTCCTCCTCCTCCTCCTCCTCGGTTCACTGCCGGATGTATTTATAGCGTAGCAAAGTTTTTTTTTTCTTCTTTTTCACTCCGAACGTTATCATTTTCACCACAAAGAACTGGCAATATCTCTCTCTCTCTCTCTCTCTCTCTCTCTCTCTCTCTCTCTCTCTCTCTCTCTCTCTCTCTCTCTCTCTCTCTCTCTCTCTCGCTGTTTCAAATTATTTATGGGAACTGTTTTTTTTTTCATAAAGAAGAAAGAAAGAAATCACAGGCTTGACAAGAGAGAGAGAGAGAGAGAGAGAGAGAGAGAGAGAGAGAGAGAGAGAGAGAGAGAGAGAGAGAGAGAGAGAGTTTTCGTAATGGTCTTTCAAAATTTCCATCAAAAATACTAGTAAGAAGAACATACATACAAATAAAGAAACATACATACATACATACATACATACATACATACATACACACACACTCATACAACATCACTCACAGTAGAACAAAGACCTTCCCCTTCTCCATCCATCCATCCATCCATACTCTAACATCCACACATTTATTCATACATTCCTTGTCATATATAAAAGTCATCGATCTCTACATATACCCATACACATACATACATACATACATACAAGTGTTAATAGGGTATCTTTCCCACGTCCTTCTTTCTATTTTTATATCACTCCAAATGATTAGACACTTGTGGGAGAACTTTACTAGAGCGTCACATTCACTCACTCACTCATTCATTCATTCATTCTCTTCCTTACTCTTCTGTTCCAGCTGTTCATTTATACATTTAGTTTTACACGCATTAGTTGTGAGTCGAGTTGGTGGGCTGTGACAGGGTGGCGCTTCAAAGAGAGAGAGAGAGAGAGAGAGAGAGAAAAGAAATGAAGCCCTTTACTCAGAATTCAAACAAATCAGAGCAAATTAATCCATCATGTAATTGTGTCTTTTTTTCTCTTTTTTGTATCATTATTATTCATTTGTCAAGCTTACATAAACGTATTTATTTACAGATTTACAGTCTCACTCCTTGCAGGCACCTCAATGTATGTGGCTAATTTGCTCACCTTGTTTGTACACACACGCTCCTCCTCCTCCTCCTCCTCCTCCTTCTCCTCCTCCTCCTCTTGATGGTAAAATATTTTGTATCTCCACCGCCCTTGTTTGTTATAGGTTGCTCTAGCGCGTCCTCCGGGGGGTAGTTTGGGGGATGAAGTGAGGTGAGGTGAAGGGGGTGGGGCTGGAGGGAAGGTGGCGGTTGAGAAGATAAGGGGGAAGAGGGAGGGAGGGACTGGGAGAAGGAAGGTGAGGAAGAATCTATACTCCTGCTGTCTATTTAGTTTTGCTATCAAGGGCATAAATATTATATTATTCTTTTTTTGTTGGCGTCTCTTTACTGTGTTTATATGTAGATAGTTTACGTGGTGTGTGTGTGTGTGTGTGTGTGTGTGTGTGTGTGTGTGTGTCGGGCATTGAGGTCCTGTAGATACCATGAGTGTTACTCATCGCGTGGAGACAGTGACCTCGAGGTGTGGTAGCGTCACGTACACGAATTTTTTTCTCTCTCTCCTGGAGGCGTGAAGGCGTGTCGACCTGAAGAAAGGGAAGGATGGAAGAGGAAGAGGTGGAAGGGAACATGACCGTAATCTGGCTCTCATAACTGTTCTCGCTTTTTAAACCTTTTTTTCCAACATTTTTCTCGGTATTTGTATGTATACTTTCCATGAATACATATCATCGGAGTGTGACTTTTCCCGTGTTGCCTCAGAGCGATGAGCTGTCCAGCGGCAGTATTTCCTTGCCTCTTAATTTCTCACCTCGGATCCAACAAGTGGTCGCCTACGTAACAGTGGGCGTGGGCAGCCAGGTGGACGGGGCGGGACCCTGGTCGGTCTGCGGGTGCTTGTTTGTTTATGAGAGTGTGGGCCGTGATGGTGAAGAATAGTTTGACAGCCACCCCATCATTCACTGCCAACACTCTGACTGGAGGCGCTTGGTGTGGCGGGAGTGTGAGGCGAGATGCTGGTGAGGGCTGTCCAAGGCGACTGAAGGGCGTTAAGGCGTCCCGGGGTGTGCTGCGAGGCGGGGCAGAGTGACTGCATCACTCCTGCTGCGTCCACAAGAACTTTATTAGACAGTATCGGGTGGCGGGGTTTTCTGGATTCCCCTGTCTGCATTGAGATTAAGCTAAGCTACTTACCAGCAGCGCTGGCCAGTCAGGCAGCTGCCGTGGCGCTGACGGCCCTGCTCCCCGCTGACGGTTTTAGATCGCGTCTCCGTGCAATAGTCACACCATCTCCCGGCGTGGCTCCATCATGGCGTGGCCTTGTTTTTCTGACTCAGTGACGATCTTCAGCAAATGATGATGCGTTTACTCTGCGTCATTTTCTTTCATTACTTGTCAAAGAAAGCCACATGAGTATTCAGCAAA
>NC_059295.1:41022781-41037781 GCF_017591435.1 Portunus trituberculatus
CCTCCTCCTCTTCCTCCTCCTCCTCCTCCTCCTCCTCCTCCTCCTCCTCCTCCTTCTTCCTCTCCTTGTTTTCTTCTTGTTCTTACTCTCCTTTTTCTTTTTTTCATACTGCTTCATTTTCTACGTACTACTACTACTACTACTACTACTACTACTACTACTACTACTACTACTACTACTACTACTACCATTACCACAACTTACCCTCACAATTCGTCCTCTCCTCATCCCCCCTGCCAATCTGCCCCGTCCCTCCCTTCCTCCCTCCTCGCCAGCTCAGTGCACCGACAAGTTTCCGCAGCTGAAGCAAGACAAAAACAAGTGACGGTAGTGTTAGATAAGGTCAGGACGAATGTAGTACTGCTGGTGCTCTCGACAAAGCTTAGAGGAGTGGTGGTGGTGGTGGTAGTGGTAGTGGTGGTGGTGGTAGTGAGTTCGCCCATCACCCGTACCTTAACACACAAACACACACACACACACACACACACACACACACACACACACACACACACCTATTCTCGTGTTTTTATATTTTTTTATTCTACCTTCCCGCACCTACAATATGCCGTCACGTAGGTCATATTAAGTTCGTGACGTCATTTGAGGGTATTGATTTTTCTTTTCTTTTTCTCTGTTTTGTATTTCAAGTGATGAAGTTGTGGGTTATATATATTTATTTATTTTTTTATTATTTTTTTTTATTTGTGTGAGCCTGTTTGTTTGCGTGTAATTGTCATTCGGTTTGCATTTGCTTTTCTTTTTCTTATTTTTCAGGAAATATGACGTCAGCCTTCAAAATTATGGGCTTATAGGCAATGGTTTTTAAGGGGTTTGTATTCAAGGCAGTGTAGAGGAGTTCAGCTAGTCTCTCTCTCTCTCTCTCTCTCTCTCTCTCTCTCTCTCTCTCTCTCTCTCTCTCTCTCTCTCTCTCTCTTTACCCTGACATATTAAAACACAAGTCGCGACACACACACACACACACACACTCTCTCTCTCTCTCTCTCTCTCTCTCTCTCTCTCTCTCTCTCTCTCTCTCTCTCTCTCTCTCTCTCTCTCTCTCTCTCTCTTTAACACACACACACACACACACACACGGTAGCTCAGTGGTTAGAGCGCTGACTTCACAAGCCAGAGGACCGGGGTTCGATTCCTCGGCCGGGTGGAGATATTTGGGTGTGTCTCCTTTCACGTGTAGCCCCTGTTCACCTAGCATTGAGTAGGTACGGGATGTAAATCGAGGAGTTGTGACCTTGTTGTCCCGGTGTGTGGTGTGTGCCTGGTCTCAGGCCTATCCGAAGATCGGAAATAATGAGCTCTGAGCTCGTTCCGTAGGGTAACGTCTGGCTGTCTCGTCAGAGACTGCAGCAGATCAAACAGTGAAACACACACACACACACACACAACACACACACACAGACCTTTACAGAGGCGGAACTTGGCAGGCTGAGGGAGGGAGAGTAGCGCGCGTGAGGGAAAATTCTCGTCCATGTCACTCAGGGTCGCCGGCGCTGGCCATTGGCTGGTTTTTGTGGGATATTACGTCATCGGGAGATTTTGGCGCTTCTCATTGGCTCGTGGGTTCGTCTCCTTGCTGTACGTCACCACTCATGCCTTCACTGCTGCCTGGACGTGGTGAAGAGACTGAGAAATGCTTGTTTTCTTTTCTTTTTGCTTGGTATTCACTGTTGTGGTCATGCTACATATGGCCAGTATTCAGTAACGCTTTATACTCTCACCACGAGTAGTTTCAAAGGCCACAGAGATGATTGGCCTGGTTCTCAAGAGTGTTTCTCCTGTTAGTAATGCTGATATATTGTTAATCTGGCACCAGAACCTTGAAAACACTTAAAAGCCTTTTTCTTCAACTAAATAAATAAAGTAAGTTAGGTTCGATTACGTAACGTGTAGTTTGATTAGTTTGTCCCATGTTAGGTTTGGGTAGCTGAGATTGTCAGGTTAATATAGGAAGGGTTGTAGAATGTTAGTTTAGGTTAGGCTGCGTCACGTGTAGTTAGATGAGATTATGCCAAGCTACAAATCACTGGCGGCAGCGTGGGACGGTCGGCGGCCATGCAGCAAGACTGGAGGCAATCACTGTCTGGTATTCCCTCATGAGTATTACCTGCTCACCTCCGTCCTTACCTTAATTGCTTCGCCACACCACGTTCTCCTGGCCCACCACCACTACCCACCCGCTCTCACCACTCCATGCCCAGCCGCCCCCACTTGTCCACCCACACCATCCCGCCCCTCTTCCCCTGTCTCTCGCCTTCACCCCAACACCGTCCACTCACATCACGTCCTCTCCCCCCACTGCCGCTCCTCCCCATCCTTCAGAGAGAGGGTAAAGATAGAATCAAAGGAATATAAAGAGACGGGCCTGTTCCCCGCACGTTAAGAGGTTTACACACAGAAGGCAATGCACAGAGGAACCGCTGGGAGAAGGCAGAGCAGGGCCACCAGAGGCCTCTACCTCTTATCTCCCATTCATCCCGTGGCAACCCAAGATGACAGCCGCTTTGTCAACAGCTTTGCTTCAGTGTGTGTGTGTGTGTGTGTGTGTGTGTGTGTGTGTGTGTGTGTGTGTGTGTGTCGTGTATAGAGAGGAAAAAAACGTGTTGAAGAAGATACAGTAACACTAAATATGAAAAATAACTATACACACACACATATATATATATATATATATATATATATATATATATATATATATATATATATATATATATATATATATATATAAAAAAAAAAACAGGAAAGGTTATTGCAGGAAGCCGTAGAAATGAAAAGAAGAAGAAGACGAAGGAAAGAAACAAAGGTAAAGAGATAAGAAAAAAAATGACAAGAAGGAAACAAACAGAAAGTAAAGAAATAAATGCGGGAAAGAAAAAAAAGAAGCAACGGAACTTAGAAAATTATATATAAATAAAGAAACAATATTACCAGACAAACAAAACAGACCAAACACACGCGAAAACAAAGATGAGAGAGAGAGAGAGAGAGAGAGAGAGAGAGAGAGAGAGAGAGAGAGAGAGAGAGAGAATTTTAACCTAGCTGGAAATCCTGTACGAATAAGAAGAGAGAACATAACTCCTCCTCTTTGCGCACGTATGGAAGTGTTGCTGATGACGAAGAAGGGGAAGAAATGCTGGATGTCAAGGAATGGGAGGAGGAGGAGGAGGAGGAGTAGGAGTGGAAATATGAGGAGATGGACATGAAAGAGAAGGAGGAGGAGGAGGAGGAGGAGGAGGAGGAGGAGAAGGAGAAGGAGGAGGAGGAATGGAGGTATGAGGAGATGGACATGGAAGAGAAGGAGTAGGAGGAGGAGGAAGAGGAGAAGGAGGATGACGCGGAGAGACAGGTGAGGTTGGGAAACACAGGAAATTAAGCGATCGTGCAACCGTTACGCGAACGTGGGCGTTTGTGTCTCCTGTGTGTGTGTGTGTGTGTGTAATTTCACCTCGGTCGTCTGCTGGTCACCCAGCCAGTCTTCCCCATTACGGAGCGAGCTCAGAGCTCATAGACCGATCTTCGGGTAGGACTGAGATCACATCAACACACAACACACACCGGGAAAGCGAGGCCACAACCCCTCGAGTTACGTCCCGTACCTATTTACTGCTAGGTGAACAGGGGCCACACATTAAGAGGCTTGCCCATTTGCCTCACCGCCTCCGGGATTCGAACCCGGTGTGTGTGTGTGTGTGTGTGTGTGTGTGTGTGTGTGTGTGTGTGTGTGTGTGTGTGTGTGTGTGTGTGTGTGTGTGTGTGTGTGTGTGTGTGTCGTTTATAAGGCATCATGGAAAACCGAGGATATGATATGAAATCGTATGGCTTGCTCTCTCTCTCTCTCTCTCTCTCTCTCTCTCTCTCTCTCTCTCTCTCTCTCTCTTTCTAAATAGCTTCACACGTGCGTTGCGTTTTCAGTGTACGTAATTATGGCACGCTCACACATGTGCACGACAGCTGCCAGCAATTAAGCTTACACACACACACACACACACACACACACACACACACACACACACACACACACACACACACACACACACACACACACACACACACACACACACACACACACATACATACACACACACAGGTCCACCACCACCAGTATCACCTGATTTGTGTATCCTTATCACCTCTGTGTTTACCTTTATTAGAGGTCAATGTACAGTACCTTTCTATTATTCTTTTATTTCTCTCTCAAGTGTGTTTAACCTCCCGCTCTGTGTGTTGTGTTGCAGCCAGCCCGGGATGAAGGTGGGTGGTTACTGGTGTTATTATTATTATTATTATTATTATTATTATTATTATTATTATTATTATTATTATTATGTTTATTATCCCTACTGCCATTCTTTGTCCTGTGTTATTAATTATTGTGTCCATTGTTGTCATCATGCACTCTTTCCTCACCCCTCCAATACATACATACATACATACTTACTTACCCTCATCATCACCTCCATCACCATGACTGCTGCATTATGTATAGTAACTAACACCTGCTGCCATAACTGCTACTTTAGTCTAGTATCGCCTGCTGACATTGCTGCATTCGGGTCACAAACACCTATCAAAACTGCGTTCTATAATAAGACTACTTACTCTTTTAAACCAGCATCACTTCCACTGTTTGCGTGTCCTTTCGATTTCAAGCAAACACAGAATAAGGGATGTTGCAAGAAGTCATCAGGGTCTGTTTACATGAAGCTATCAGTAACGTACCTTTGCAGTCAGATAAACAGAGAAAAGATTGAGTTGAGGAAGAGGATGTGGAAAACTACAGAGGAAGTGAGTGCATCAGGTTCAACGGACTCGAGTACCAAGGCGGCGTTTCTCTCTATGTAAGCGTCTTGCCAATAACCAATAACATCCTGTCTGGGTGTCCTTCCTCTTCTCTTTGACTCCTGCGCATGATAACTTGACTCATCTGGCACTCTGGCATTCCATCTCGGGCGCCGGTCAGTCCCGCTAAGGGCGCTCGTAACTCTCTCTTGCTCTCCCTTCCTCACTCTCTATCTCGCCCTACTAACGACGTGTCTCATGCCGACTTGGAAAGAGTGTGGATAGGACGCTGTTTGTAATGGTGTTGTAGTTTTGTCTCCGTAGTATTTCGTAGTATACAGGTGTAGGAAGGTGAGGGTTGACAAGTTAGGTAGACACGTGGAATGTAAAGGAGTACAAGTGAGGAGATTAAGAGGATTGTGGTTTAGAAGATGCACTATACTAAAGTGAGAAATTTAATTATTTAATAGGAGTAGGAGGATGGGAAGACACAGGATAAAGTAAGAGGATATGGATGAGTTGGAGGAGGATAAGGAGGAGGAGATGAGGAACAGGAGGTGAAGGATGGGTGAACTGGATGCTTTCTTTGTGTTCGTCTCACCTGAATTCTCGGCACACTCTCTAAACTCGTCTGTACAGTAGATCCTTGCAACACCTGTAACATTCCGAATACATCTAGGGCACTTATGTACACTTGCGACACACTTCAGTCACTCATACACTGCCGCAACGCAATACAACACAATTACAACTCTCCTCAAAATTCAGTAAGTGTTAGAGGACAGAAGAAAACATACTCTAAGCTTCCAACTCTTTCTGATGATCAAAGAATTAAGCATTTTTGTAAAGTGCTTTTGTTCCTGTGATCCTCCTCCTCGTCCTCCTCCTCCTGGCGTGCAGTGGTGATCGCCTTGAGGAAGGTTGCTCTGTGGCTCTATACGTACTACTGTGGTTGTTCATATACACTGCTTAAAGAACGCCTGATAAATAGTGATCTCTCTCTCTCTCTCTCTCTCTCTCTCTCTCTCAGTAAAGGTCTCCACGTCACACTCAGTTATCAGTTGTGGTTCATGTTAATGCAAAGACAGGTGCGGGCAGTATTACGTCACCTGTTTTCCTTGTTTACTAATCCGGTGCCGCGCCTCCCGCCTCCCGGACATTATGCCCGGCCATGACCAGCACCCCCACTCCCCAGGCGGCGGTGGGGTGATGGTTGTGGTGATCTCACAAGGAGTGCTGTGTGTGCAAGGGTGTGTTGTGTTCTGTTTTGTGGCGGTGGCAGCGGCGGCGGTGATGGTGGTGGTGGAATGGATGACGGAGGGTGGATGGGACGGAGAACTTGGTTTGTTAGCACCGAGGGACAAGTGATAGTGGAAGGAGGTGCTTTTGATTGTCAGATGTTAGGTTAGTGTGCTGATGTCGTCTGTCGCGCTTGACTCGTCCTCCCTATTGATACGTTACCATTGTAGATGCATTCTTATGAGTTCTGAGTCTTGCCTTCCCTTTGTGGTGTGTCCAAAGCGTAGCTTAGTGTTGGTGTTACGCAGTGATTTGCCTGAAGAACCGGCGTCCATCGCACGCAGACCTGTCAGGGAGCTTAGCATGATACTTATAGCCTCGTCTTGCCTCTTTCTCAGCATAAAACTTTTCGCCGGAGCGACCTCCTCGTGTGGCTCGTTTGTCTGCCAAATATGGGCCTCGGTAGTCCTCTCAGGTTGGGATGTTGGTGTACTCATTGGGCACAACCAAAAGACGTTACTAGATGCATGAATTTTATATTAACCTGTTTGCTTCCCACCTTCGTTAACTTGACATTACTGTTACACTTTTATTGGCGGCACCATATCCTCGTTGCAATCACCCTGGTGCTTGTATGCCTTTCTGGGATAGAATAATACTTTACTGTAGTAGTGCATGTGACTTATTGTGACTGGCTGCTGAGAGACCTGTAAATTCAAGAGCATGTAACTAACTCAAGCTTCTGTACATTTTCGTACGCCAAGCACCGTACTAACGCAAACCCTCATCCACACTCACCACGCTCCTTACTAACCCAAGCCTGCCTGACCCTCGCCCGCCACGCATCATGCCACCCAGGCCATCCTGTGTCCTGCACGCGAAGAAACACACTGACACAAGTCTTCCAAGTCCTGCATGCATTCTCGCCTCTCAACCACGAAGACAGTTAAGTCACCTTAGGTTTTTTTTTGTCCCACAAGGCTACGCCACGACGGGTCGGCCGAAGAAGCCCTCCCACAACCAGGCGGGGGTGAGAAGAAGCCGGTCCTTTCAGGTGGGTTCAGGCAAGGTGGACGAGGACAGCCCTTCACTACTGTGCAAAGACGCCCTCTCCGGTCAGGTGGCCCGCTACGTTAGAGAACTGGAAAAGGGGATACAGATGACGGTAGAAAACATGATGCCTAAGAAGCACCAGGTGCTGCACGGTGAGCACCTCAAGCGTCCGTCTAGTCCCTCCAAAGACTCCTCCCACCCTGGCCGCAGAGTTATCTTGGAGCGTCGTCCCAAGGAGCGCCGCCCTGCCAGTTCGCCCAGTGATGCCAGTGACGGCACCACCAAGTTGGAGTTTGACGACCGGTCTTCTGGCCGACACTCTGATAATTCCTCATCACATCGCCACTCCGACACCGCCTCAGACATTGTTCTCGACGCCGAAAAAATACAGCCGGAGGGTGATGACTATAAGCTGGTCTTCATCAGCTCAGACTCCTCCAAGGACTCTGAACTCAATTCTTCTATAGACTCTGACACCTCGGGCTCACCTTCCCGGCGTGTGTCGAGCGCCGTCAATGACTCTGACAACTCTGGTTTTATTGATGAGAGTGACTGGGATTACTTTGAGTCTCAGGCTGGCAGGCAGAGGAAGTCCAGGGGCACCGCTCCCCGCGCCACTGCTCCAGCCCGTGTGGATGCCAGCGTCATGACGGATGGCGAGTATCTTAGTGGCGGAGGGTCTGAAGGAGAAGACAGCGAAGCTGAACTGTCCCTACGAGTCCCATCCCCCGCCAGCTCCCCTTCCCACCTCCGCCACGATAGCGGGGTGAGCACGGAGAGTCCGGAGACAGACGACACGGCTACCACGCCGGTGCCGCCACAGGCTCTACTGGTGCCCCTCAGTGCCATGGACACCAAGGACATCCACGCCATGCTGCGCCAGACAGAGGTGGTTCAAGCAGAGGCACAAGCTCTCCAGGCGGCGCTGATGGGCGCCTTCACCCCTACAGAACCTGCTCTCAGTGCTGTCACCGGCGGGCGTTGGTTCAGACAGAACAACTCCACTCGCACCGCTGCTGAACGCCCAGCGAGTGAGTTGCCTTGCCACGGCCAGGTGTGCGAGGAGGATAGCCCTCATGACTCTCCTGCTCTTCGAGAATATCGTAAAAGAGTCCTAACGGAAATACAAAATTACTATGGTGTCAACCCAGGTTCCGCTGGGGCTGGACGCGGCCACCCGTACACGCAACACCGCCCGCGCCCCGCTGCCGACGCTCCTCCCACTCCCCTATCTCGCTTATCATATCAGCGAAAAGCCAAGTCTACTAGGGAGGCTCGCGGGAGCGACACCAGTGTGAGGAACACCCCAGCAGCGACGGGTACACCTGTGCGCAAGTTTAGCCGGGATATTTGTATACAGACTGATCCAGACCCAGCTGTGGTCACCTCCACTTGTGAAGAGGAACCGCCCACCCCCAAGCCCCATGAACACACTCCTCCTCCTCCACCTCCTCCCACCAGGCCGCTGCGGGCGTCCTCTCGCCGCTCTCCTGCCACACAGGCTGCTTCACCGCCAGCAGTAACGAAGGATACACAGCGCAGCCTGCAAGGATACACCGCGTCCCGTGGCAGAGGTGGAGGTGACGGCGGTGTTAGTGTTGAGGAAGGTGGGGGAGGAAGGGGCCGGGAGCGAGAGGGGGTAAAGCCGCTCTCCCCCCAGCTGCCGCTCCCCCCTACCTTCCACCTGCACCTCACGCTCAGTCGCGAGACCTCAGTCGCGCACCCGTCCGACTCGGAGACGGATGAGAGGCTCGCGGAGAACAGTTCCTGTGTTAGTAGTGATCTCGGGGGGGAGTCTGCGAGTGATTTCGAGTACAAAGACGAAGGTAGTGAACGTGCAGAGTGTGTAGGGAGGAAAGTGAAGGCGAAAAATGAGCGTGAAGATGGTGGAATCTGTGTATTAGAAACAGAGGGCAGCGGGGAGCATGGCGGCCGAGGAGGGGGGAAGGAGGAGGCGTCTTGGTCCCCCCGCATAGCAGCAGCCAACACCACGCACTCACCGCCCAGCACACGCCCGCCGCCACCACTGCCCCAGCCCTCCCCCACCACAACCATGAGCGCTGCACGCCCTCCGCAAGTTGCCTTTGGCCAGGAGGAGCTCCATCCTGCAGGAAATGGAGACATCGACGCCCATGAGAGAGTAATCCAGGTGGAGGATGCGTCCCAGACACCCCCGTCCAGCCCGTCCTTCCTCCTTCGCTTTGAAAAGGGTGTGGAGTCACATTCTCACTCGAGCAGCACAAGTGAGGGCGAAGATACGGACGAGGACGTACATGTGTCTCGCAGCTACAACATTACGTGCGAGGATAGAGACAGCGGAAGTGAGGCCGGGCAGAGCACCTCAGAAGACGAGGCTGTCCCAGGAATCTTTGAGGCGACAGAAATGGACAGTGACTCGTCTTCATCGTCAGGTGACAGTGATACCGATGAGGATAAGCACGTCAGTAAAAAGTACAATCTCACCAGGTCATCTTCATCAGACTCAGAGTTTGCTAAATCTGATACAGATTCTCCCAGGGAAGCCGTGGCCTTTGTAGATGCCGGCGAGGAGCAGCAGCCAGTGGAGGCTGTGAACCCTGACGTGAGCCTCGAAGTGGTGAAGGAAGTTTGTCTCGGTGAGGAGGACCTGGGTGAAGGTGAGGGGGACGAACTGGCTGTGGAGGCCATTAATCAACAAGTCTGTGATCTCACATTAAACGACGCTGTTATTCTAGCGGAAAGTGAACAGGAAAGGCAAGGAGAGGAGGCCTTCCCTGTCCTTCAGGTGGCCCAGGATATACAGTGGGAGGGTAGAGTGGATAAGACTGATGGTGTTGACAAATGTTCTAATGAAAAAACGGAGAGTGAGAGCGAGTGTGTTAGCTCCGTGCAGGCCAGCGAGGCGGACCCGAGTGAGGGAGGAAGTGGGGAAGCCTCAGGTGTGCTGGCAGCGGGTGGCGGTGACGGGAAGGAAATGTGTGCAGGAAGGACTAGTGAAACGGTGCAAGAAAAGTGTGATTCACGTGAGGTAGTGGAGCCTGTTTTAAGTGAGAAAATTCAGGAGTGTAGTGATGAAAATAAGTGTGGTGATGGTGGGAGTGTGGGTGAAGAGGAGAATCTGGTGCTGAATAAAGTAGTGAATAGTGATGAGGGAGGAGCTAAGAGCGAGGCCACTGCCAGCCCCGAGGCACCAGCTGTGACGCCTGAAACAGCTGCACAACCTGACACTGCGCCAAGGGCGGAGGATACGAATCCTGTGAAGGAAGATGAAGCAAAGCTTGTTGAGTTACTTGCCACAGCCAATTCTTCGCAAACCAAGGAGATTGTTGTTACAACTGAAGCAGCGTCAACTTGCCAGGAGTCAGCTGTAACAGCTGATGCAACATTGAGCTCTGAGGACACTGCTCCTCAAGAGAGAAAGGAACAGCCTGTGTCGAGTCCTGAAGCGGCCCAGCAGGAGTTGGATCCGAGCAAGGAAAAAGAAACATCTCAGTCTCCCATTAAAAAAGAGAACGCACAAGACGCTTCACCATCAGGAGAGACTCCTATTATCCTCAAAAACGGCAAACTACCACTCAAGACACACTTAGAACTTGATGGAGAAACCGATGGTCCTGGAGAAGCTGATGTGGAGGAGAGAAAGGAGGAAGAGGGAAAGGGTGCTCCGCCTCAAGGCTCGAGCGTGCCCGAGTACCCAAGTGAGAGTAAAGAGATATTCGCGGGAGAAAGTGAAGGACCGGAGTCTGGTGCTGAAAGTAAGACAGCGGCTGCGGTGGGGCTTGGTAAGAGCTCCGAATCTACTGCCACGAGTGCCGACACCGGAAGTGAGCAAGTGGAACACAGCGGTTCTGCTCTCAACGGTGGCCACACGGCAGTAACTCATGACTCGCACGCGGGCCCGCACGCGTCACCCGTCGCTCCCCATAGTGAAAGCATCGTTACTAGAGTGAATGCGGAGTCTGTTCCATCTGGGGAGGTGAACGAACAGCACCAGGATGAAATCCTCGAGTGTAGTGATACCAAAGTGAAGGCGTCGCTAAGTGGTGAAGGGGAATCGAGTGAGTCTGGCCACGCGAGTGCTGGAGAGAGTGAGGAGGAAGGGGACGACCCTGGCAATGTGGTTAAGATCAACGTAACAGAAGGACACGATAGCCAACTCGAGGACGACGGTGTCAGCATCCCCGTGAGCGTGGTGGGGAGGGAGGGCGTGGGCCAGGAAGTGACAAGGTTTGCAGTGCGGCGAGTGCGTTCTCCCGAGATAGTGTCTCGCCACACGCCCCTGGTGCCCTCTCGCCGCGCCAAGCGGTCTTCCTCCTCCGACGGTGTCTCTTCCTCTTCTGACATAGACAGATCTGATGCTGATGCGAGTGACTCCGCTGACACTGTGGTAGAAGGCGGGAAGCTGCATGCTAAGCTACGCAGATTTGCTCAGCAACAACGTCGCCACGACCACGACGATAAGGGGCGTGATTCAGACGGCCCCTCATCAGCTGACTCAGTTCTTCACGGCGCCGACAGTGAGTCACAGTGCTCCGACAACAGTGAGGAGGGGAACTTAGTATCCATTGTGTCTGTCGGGGATGAGGACGACCACAGCAACCGACTGGCCTCGCAGGGGAGAATATACATCAGGTCAGACTCCACGGACTCTGACGTGCAGATCAAGCCCACCTGCATCGTCGTGACAGGCTCGTCAGGGGCTGAGTCAGGGGAGGACCTCGATGTCGATGCTGAAGGACAAAACGCGGAGCGTAACATCAAAAATGATGGTAATGATGTGACGATCCTGGAGGTGACAAGTGACGTGCGGCGCGGTCACGTCATGTCAGTGCACGTGACGAGTCCAGACTCCTCGCGCAGCGCCTCACCTGCCAGGAGGAGTCAGGTGAGCGAACTACAGTCCATGATTCTCACAACGCGGGAGAGACAACAACAATTCCGTCGCTCGCCAACCGAGTCCTCCTCGAGTCTCGCAAACTACTTCACCCTCACACTGGGCACAGACTCCCCTCACGCCCCGCGCAGGCTCAACAAGACACCTGAGATTCGTCGAAGGAAAATTGACCGGCCAGAGGCAGTGGAGTCCCCACACACAGCGAGTCCAATAAGCCCCGCCCAGACTCCAGACCACTCTGAGGGAGACTTGCTGGCCTACGAGGAGCACCATGGCATCGATATTGGCGAAGAATACATCAGCCACCCGCAGGAGTGTGACTCGTGGGAGGAAGGAGACAGAGCAGTGTCCTTCCCTGACGAGGTGGAGTTTGATGAGGACGTCTCCTTTGACGAAACGAATCAGAGTTTTATCGAGGGAGATGAGTTTGATGGGGAAGACATTTACATGGATCGTGAGGTTGAAGGTCGATTTGATTCAATAGAAGATGGTGAATCTCTTAATAGTGAATCTAACTACAGTGAATCTTCTGGTGATGAAGCATGTGACAGGGAGGATGAGCTTCGAGGTTACTACAATAGAGCCATTGACTTCACTCTACATACCATCATTGAGGAAAGCTGCGAGGAGAGTGACTATGAGAGGAAGCCCAGGGAGGAAGAGTCTTTGCAGGCTGACCCCTCAGAGTTGGAGAAATACTTCTATTTTGGGTTGGGCAATGGCCCCGCCGAGTCCAAGAAATACGCCAACGAGGAAAGTGAGTACAGCGACACCTTTTCAGAGACCTCCAGCTCCATATTCAGTGAGGGCGTGGACATTGATAAATACGATGAGGAAACAGACCCAGCAGAACTCGCATCCTCAAGGCTGGAAAAATATTTCCTAACAGAGTTCATGTTTGAGCGGCAGCCTTCCATCAGGTCCATGGGAGAAGACTCTGAACTGCACACGGACGAAAGTGGTTCTGTGGGTAGTGACTCTGAGGGTTCTCCTAGCCCAGAGCAGCCACGGAAAAAAGTTGTTATGAGGCGACCGAGAGGCTTCCGTACTGGGGTGGCTAACAGGTGCCTGGTGGGCGGCGGCGACAGGTACGACGGAGCGCCCAGCGACGGCTCCCATCACTCTGAGGGGGACGACGTGGACAGGACGATGGTGAGCGGCGAGGACGAGGCATCCACAGAGTCTGAGGAGACAGCCTTTGACAAGGGAGATGGACAGTTTGACACCATAAAGAGAAGAAAAAAGAAGAAAAATTCAGGTGAATACTCTGACAAAAAATCAGACAGTGATAAAAGCGAGCTCAAAGTGGTGGAGCAACAACACGACATGGAGCAGAAAGAGGAGCTGTGTGAGCTGAAGAATGCCGAGGCACTGAAGTCACTGATGCACGATGGGGAGAAGGTGACGAAACGTGTGACAATAGATTTCGATAAAGACTTGCGAGAGAGAGGTGACGAGAGGATGGAGAAGGAAGGTGATCTGTCTGACCGGAAATACCAAAGTAGAGACAGTGGGTTCATCGGCAGCTCAGATGACCTACTGAAGGACAAGCCTGAGGACACCAGGGACCAGAAGGGCCGCTCCTCTTCCGAGTCCAGCGTTGATGACGGTGAGGGCTCTTCAAAAAGGATCGACAGCTTGCAAGTTGCGTCCGGCAAAGGCGGGGAACGTAAAGGTGACAGCTTCGACAATGACAGCAATAATAACAAATCTGAGACGGAGGAGCGGAGCAGTGGAGACGGGAAGGTGTCCAGATCCAGCACGGGCTCCTCTGTGGACCTGACGCCCTTCTGTCCCGACAAAATGAGGAACAAGATCTGCCGCAAGGATTCCTTTAACAACTGGAGTTCTGACGAGGAGACTAACATGATGATGAACAAGATGCGTGCCTTCTTCAAGACTATGATCAGCAACAACCGCGAGGCGCCTAAGGGACAGCGAGTCAAGCCGCCTCAGCTGCTGGCGTTTGAGGCCAAACTCACCAACCTCATGAAAACAGTGCCAGGCATCAACGATGAGCAGGTAAAGGAGATAGTGGAGTATCTGAGCTCAGAGGACACCTGGAGTGACTCGTACGACTCTTCAGATTACACAAGTAGTGACTTGGAAGGCGCTTATGCCTTGCTTGATCAGGCGGATCCCGAGATGAGAAGTGACCTTCAGGAGCAAATATCTGCTTCTTGCCAGCAAATAATTCAAAAGTTTGATCAGAGTCGTGAGCCCAGCGACACTGACAGCGCCCACTCCCTCACTCGCTCAGAGAGTTCAGAGGACGCGTCGCCCTCCAGCAAAGACACAGTGTTTGTGTATCAGCGCCTCATGTCTTCCATATCTCGCCTCAAGCCAGATAGTGATAGAGGAAGCATTGGGTCTGGATCTCAGGGCGCCTCTCCTCCTCTGCTGGCCAAGGTAATGCACCACATCGGCAACAGGCTGGTGGCGCTCATGCATGAGGTGTCTGGCGGTAGCGAAAATGGCGACGACGATTCCTTGAGCGGCGGCCATCCTGTCACGTCCAGCCCCAAAGTACCCCTCTTCCTTCCAAGAAAGCACAAATCTGTTGACTCCATCTCAGACTCATCAATTGACAAAAGTTCTTTGACAAGCACAAGCTTTGAGTCCGAGGACAGCCCCACTGACACTGAACAGTCCCCAGAATCAGACCCAGGAACCCCGAAGGCTCGTAGCCAGCGGCAGGGACACGGACCGCTCTCTATCATTAGCGAGCGATCTTCAGCCGAAGACTTCACTTCCCTGGAGAGTCAACGCACAGTGTTCGCCTCGCACGACTCTCCCCGTCACCAGATCCGTCCAGACGCCGCACGGCCCCACCTCAGCACCTCGTCAGAGAGAAGTCTGGAGGAGCGCGGCGTCACCAATATTCAGTATTTCGTGACGGAAGGCAGCAACAACGAGGTGGAGGTGTGGCAGAGTGTTACTATCGACGAGGACAAGTTTGATGCGCGAGAGCACCATGGCGTGCCCCGTGCCCGCCGCAGCGCACGGAGGCAGGAGACAAGGAAGGCGAAAAGCCACATGAG
>NC_059295.1:41047781-41052781 GCF_017591435.1 Portunus trituberculatus
CTTTTTTTTCTCTCTTTGCATCCTCCTTCGTCCTTTCTCTCTCTCTCTCTCTCTCTCTCTCTCTCTCTCTCTCTCTCTCTCTCTCTCTCTCTCTCTCTGGTCGCGGTGTTCAGGTGTTATCCTTTGCGGTGTGCGGGTATAAGTGCCCGCCCTGAGGCCCGCCCTGCAGATGCCAAGGTCGTTGTACCAGGGAGAGGGAGATGAGGAGGAGGAGGAGGAGGAGGAGTAGTAGAAGGATGAGGTGAATGTGGAAGAGGTGGTGGCGGTGGCAGTGATAAAGGAAAAGGAGAATGAGAATGTCTTGTTATTTTACTTACCGTCGGTCGTTCTCTCTCTCTCTCTCTCTCTCTCTCTCTCTCTCTCTCTCTCTCTCTCTCTGCATGGAAGGGAGACATAACCGTGTCATAATGTAGTGACTCACTAAGCTCAAGGTCAGTTACTCTCCACCGTGCCCCTTTCTCTCTCTCTCTCTCTCTCTCTCTCTCTCTCTCTCTCTTTCTTTCTCTCTTCATAGCGGCATAGCTCTTGCGGGTCACGAACTGGGTCGGCCTCTGGCGGCGGACTGCGGTTCCGGTGTGTTGAGGGCGAAACAAGGCCCCGTGCTAATTACTTCCTTTCACTTCCAACTGGTGTGTGTGTGTGTGTGTGTGTGTGTGTGTGTGTGTGTGTGTGTGTGTGTGTGTGTGTGTGTGTGTTTGCCGCAAGGAGGCAACACTGGGAGGTTTGAGGAGTGCCCGCTACACGTACGCTCCTCAACAGAAAACGGTGAGTGACGTCATGAGTTTGTTAACCCGCGTGGCTGGCTGGTGACGCGGGTGGCAAAGCTTGGCGAGGTGATGGCTCACTCACTGGCTTTTGTGTGTGTGTGTGTGTGTGTGTTTGCTGGCTGAGTGGGTGGCTTATCTGTCGTGGTGGTTCTTATCTATATTATCATTAGGGAAGGAATTGAGTGGCCAGAATGCGTGACGAAGTGCAGAAAAAATAAAAAATAAATATGCAAAGGAAAGAAGGAAAAGAAGGCTTTGTGTTCCCTTTCACAGAGAGAAGTGTTTTCTTGGGCGCTTCATGGGCAGAGGCACACACGAGCATTCTGAAGCGCCGCACATCAGGTGTGGCTGTAACTGGAAGGCAGGGCTGGGAGGGAGGCTGATGGTGAAGGGGTGTGGGGAAGAAGAGGCAAGGGCTGCAGCTGACGTGCCGAGTTGCATTCTTGGTGCGTTAAGTCACAACGCTGTGAACGCCATGGTGGCGGAGGGAGGGAGTCCGCCAGTAAAGGTAAAAGCAATGTTAATACTTTGCAATAAATCTTATGTGCCTCCGTTATGTGTGAGTGGTTCTCCTCTAGTTGTGCAATTTACATAGAAATCTCGGCGCAGATATTGATGAGTTGGTCTGCCGCAGCCAGTCACCGCAGCCAATCTTGCCACCAAATTAATCCGCCCTTCGTTATAAGGAAATACCTGAGTCAATCACTGGTAATCGCTCCTGCCAGTCATCGCAGTCACCAAGTTGATCACAGTGCAGAAAATTATGCAAGTAGCGCGTGTGACACTTGTGTCTATCATGCCCCGGGAGGTGAAGATTATATTGTCACCACCGCCATCGCTATCATCATTATTATTATCATGTTATCTTCACTACCATCACAACCACCACCGTCACGAATGTCGCCTCAGCCTCCACCACCAGTGCATTATTTTCTTTCGTACACTTTTTACGACTCGCGTCAGTCTGGCGAGTCGAAGAGCTCAGTGGCCGAAGAACAATCCGCGGTGACTGTCAAGATCATGGGGACATTCCGTAGCCACAGAGTCCGTCTTCCACCCGCCGTCCAGCCCGGTGCCCGATTTTGTCTTTGGCGTCTCCGAAGATTCAACACACTTTCTCTAACTCGACTGCTCTGGAGTTATCTGAAAATTACGAAAACGAATTAATTGAAGACAAGGAACTCGTCTTGCAGCCGTAGTGGATTACCATCCATCATCCAGTTTATGTAACTGAAGGTAATGAATTATATTTTGCCCAACGCGATGTGATGTAGCCTTTAGCTGGTAGAGAGAGTAAGGATGTGAAGGAAGGAGAGAAAGAGGTGGTGTCCCGATGTCTGTGTCCGATCGTGACCGGAACACAGGCTCATCAGCCGCTTCTACCCGCCGGTCCCTCATAGCCCGAGGGACCTCCGCGCTCCTGTACGGGCGGCCTCCTCAGTCCTCACCGCCATGGCCCGCTCCTTGAGGCGCACGGGAATACACGAACCTGCGCTATTATAATGGGCGTGAACTTGTGACGGAAGCAGCCTCTGTGGATGTAATGCGTGAGGGCAGGGGAGGTCTTGGTTCGCTGGTCTTGGTATCAACAACCCGTCATCTAACAGGAAGCAGAGAGGAAGAGCAGCTTTCACAAAATTACTCGACTTATGACTTATTCTTTCCTTATTTTCACTTCATTATCGCCGCAGTTTTGCTTTCTCGTCATTTTATCACCGCTAATGTCAGAGAGATGCTGCCGGCGAGATGAACGCCCGCCGCCAGCCGTCGTGCGGCGCTTGGGGTCTGGGAGCACTGGCGGCGGGAAGGTCAGGGCAAGGTGTGCGGCGGGCTTTTCTTCCCGTGGGACTAAAAATAGACCCTTTCGTCAGTCAGGAATGTTCTGCATGTAGGCTTTTTAATTTTTTTCAGTGAGGCATTTGATCGTTGTTCAGCGGGTGAAGAGTCCTCGAGACATAAAAGTTTCTGTGCAACATTCAGGATTTTGCAACTTGAGTTGTTTTATGAAGAAACTGTCATACTTCAGTGGCCGCTCCATTGTTTGTAATGCTACTTTTTTTGTCTGGTGTGTGTGTGTGTGTGTGTGTGTGTGTGTGTGTGTGTGTGTGTGTAGGGTCGTTTGCAGGTGTCTATGAGGACGTGGCACACACACACACACACACACACACACACACACACACACACACACACACACACACACACACACACACACACAAACACACACACACAGGTGACATCTGGCTGGTCTTTTCCCATTCGTAGTTAGAGGAAGGTTTTTGGCATTCTCTGGTGGCGCGTATAAGCAAGCGAGGCGGTGTGTGCGTGTGGGATGCGGAGAGTGTGTCCATGACTGGTAATGGGACCGGTGAGTGGCGTGTGGTGAGAATGGTTAAGGCGGCGAGGGAGAGGGAACGGGAGAGGACAAGGGAGGTGAGGGTGAGAGCATGGCCGGGCTGGCGGATCTTGGATAAAAAGAGGTGTGGCCGAAGTGGCATAATGGGACCGTGGCAGCAGTATTGTGTCGTGTTGCTTTGTGGAGCGGGCGATGGTTGTGGCGGTGGGGCGCGGGCTGGCATGGTGCAGTGTGGTGGGGCGGGGAGAGGAGAGGGTGGCAGCGGGCATTTCCTGTTGCGGCGTATCCTTCTTGCCTCGCGGCTCGTCTCCGCCTCTTTGGTTTAAGGAAGAAAGTTTTGAAGCGATGTGCGGACACAGTAAATCTATTTCACCAGCGTAATAATTTCTGCAACCCGTCTGCATATAGACCTGGAAAACTCAGCCACTGGAAACACCTGTAAACCTGTAGACGAGAGAAGGGCAGGTGCGAGTTCAGCGTTCAGACATTGATATTGGCTGGAAGTTTAATACAATTCCTCAGAAGCTGCCCAACATAGTTATAATCCAGGAAGCAACATGACCACGGTGCAAGTAATGTCGGTCTTGTCTTTTACCCTATTACTAAAGACTGAAGAAAAGTCAACCCTTGCAATTCTTCCCCTGGGGGGCCAGCACTGACGCCTCGTCACACCTGATCAACTACGGCTCATCTTTTTTTCCTTTTTTCTATCATATCATATATTATTTTGGGAGTCTTTTGACCGGAAAAAGCATTTAAGCGTGAGCAGAAAAGAGAGAGAGAGAGAGAGAGAGAGAGAGAGAGAAAAAATTTAATCTCTGCTGCACCTGTGGGCAGGAGAGAGCCATTCTCCCTGCACCACAGCCTCGACGGTCCCCGGAAGGATTAACGCAGTTACCGAACATTTGTTTCCTAATGCAATGTCGGATGAAAGACGAGGCGACAAGGACTGGTATTAGGAAAGGAATGGCGTGTCGGTACGAGGTGGAGGAATGAAAACCATAACACAATGTGAGTTTCCTATATATAGAATGAAATGAAACATATTCACCTCCAGGTAACTCAATCATATTTTTCAGAAGCTAAAGCATTCTGTTTTTCACCATTCATGTTTAGCAGATACGGAAATATCTGATTCCTCTTTGATCATATGACGTGTATTGTCTTCAACATCAAATGACACATAAACACTGGACGAAATAATTACTTGTACGGAACAAAAACATTTGAAATGATCTGTGTTAATCTCATAATATCAGCATTGCTCCGCGAGCCACCAGCCACGCGTGAAGTGTGTGTGTGTGTGTGTGTGTGTGTGTGTGTGTGTGTGTGTGTGTGTGTGTCAGCGTGTTTAGGACGGAGCCGTGGTGACTCCTGCTGGAGAGAAGTGCCGGCGCTCAGATGTGTCTGGCGCTATGAGTTATCGGTGCAAGAGAGGGAAAAATGAAAGAGGAAGGAATTGGGTTGCCTTGGTCCAGCGTTGTGCCGGGATGTCATTTTGTGTTTGTTCGTTTGGAGCAGTCAATATTTTGCATACCGATACTTTCATTTGTCAAAGAAAAATTGGTTTCCAGTTTTTTGGTACTGTCGTACAGGTTTCAATTAGCTGTGCGGTAGTAAAGTCAGCTCCCTGTGACAGCTGGGCAGTCGTCCGTGTGGGAAAAGTATTGTACAATATTGCACAGCACACTGTGTAATGACACTTCGCAGTGCCCTTCGGCACGTAACGGTAGCCACGCACCTGGAAGTGGTTGCAGCACGGTGGTGTGATAGACTATGTGGCCCCGTGCCAAGACTAGCCGCTGACATTGTGACTTGCACAACACTCCGTCACCGCGACACGCTGTTGCATGCTGGCTAACACCACTCAACCGCTGAGT
>NC_059295.1:41055281-41060281 GCF_017591435.1 Portunus trituberculatus
ACTCCGTCGTTACTTTTTTTTCTCATCATGAAAGAAGCTGTATAACGTTATCCACTTCTCCTCCTCCTCCTCCTCCTCCTCCTACTCTTCGTGTAATACGTGTTTTATCTCCACCTGGCCGCCCTCTCCCTCTCCCTCACCCCTCAGCTAAGCTCACGCAGTCACGTTCAAGGGTTGAAGGCACGAGGGAGAGGGGCGGGGAGGTAGGGAGGAGAGGAAGGAAGACGTGAGAGGCAGAGAGAGTAATGTCTTCTTATACACCTCCCATCCATTCTCCCTCTGCTTTCCCACAACTGACCATCCATTCAATAAATCCTTTCTTTTCTCCATTCCTCGTCTTCTTTCTTCATTCGTATACCATTCCATTTATTCTCACGTCTCAAACCTTCATTCTTTTCATATTCCCATTTCATCACCCCATCCTGCTTCCCTTCTTGTGTGTTCTGGAGGCCGCAGGTGCCGTGTGTGCTGTGCTGGGGCTGTCCCGGGTGATGGGTGGCCCCTTGGTAGCTCCCCTGCGGCCCTCCTTCCCTCCCTGACGTCAGCCCCACTCCTCAAGAGGCAGGTGATCTTCCTCTCCCCCTTATTAGTCTCCCTGGGGGCTGTAGGGTCACGCAAGGCTGGTGGCGGGAGGCAGGAGCAGGAGAAGGTAGACTGATGTGTTTTTAAATGACTGTAGGAGATAGGTAAGTAGGAAGGGAGGGAGAGGCTGGGATGGGAGAAAAGATAAAGGCTTGTGGGTTTTTGATGACTGTGGGAGACACGTGGGAAGGAAGGACGGTGATGGAGCTGGTATGTAAGTACAGGTAACTGACCAGGTGTGTTTTTTGAATGACTGTGGGAGATTATGTGGGGAGAGAAACAGTGAAAGTGAAAATAAAGATTAGTACATTTTTTTTTTTCTTAATTACTCTGGGAGGTTGGTAAGCAAGAAATATGATGGAGATGAAAAAATAAAAAGAAAGAGAAAGAAGACGACTGTTTGTGGATGAGTGTGTTGAAGATAAGCAAGAAAAGGGAGGAGGAGGATTCTGAACCTGGTTAGAAAAAGATGAATGCCTTTTTGTTTGTTTGTTACTGTGTGGATGAAAGTAGACTGAGGATTTCTTTTTCACTACTGAGGGATATACGGAGGTGATAAGATACTGGAGCTGGAGAGAACCAAAAAAATAAATAAATATATGTGGAATACTTGTGTTGATGAGAAACGGATGATAAGAGATGAAGAAAATAGATTAATGTACTTTGAAAACACTTTAGGAGGCAATGAAAAATATGGATTTGGAAACTTCACGGGGTTTTGAGGGTCCTGTTATGATTCTAGTGAGAGAGTAACGAGACTCCTACATTATCAACGGGAGAAGCACTCTTGAGAACCTGGCAACTCATCACTGTATCCTTTGAAAATAGTTAAGGTGAGAGGGATCAAAGCGTTTCTCAATACGACCCTTACTCGGCTGGTTCTGTTTCTGTAACGACGCTGCAGTACACGTGACACTCGAGGCTGGTGTGGAGGACGCGCCCGGCGGTGTAATCTTATCATCCCAATGGCTTGACGGAGATTGGGAATGTTGTGATGCGAGGCGATGACTGAGGCAGGTGTTGACAGGTGATAGATGAGGAGAGCTAATCGGGATGCTGTCAGTAAGGGGCCATATTCTGAAAGGCTTCCACGCTGCACTTCCACCACTTTTACTTTATAGAAATGAGATGACAATTTTTATTATTTTTTAGGGTGTGTTTAAGGTTGTAGTGACATATTGACTGTATTTTTGCATCATTAGCAGGAGAAATGATCCTGAACACCCGGCTTATCATGTCTGTGGTCTTTGAAAATGGTGACAGTAAGAGAGTTAAAGCGTGGAGTCTGTGTTTAGGTTATGGGGGTAAGGAGGAGAAGAGGGGAGGATGGAGTATAGCAGCAGGTTATACGTAAGATTGTCTCTTTATCAACACTAGTTTCCTGTCCACCTGTGTCATGATGCTTCACGTGAACACACACACACACACACACACACACACACACACACACACACACAGGCATAAATAACACAAGTGGGAGAAGCGAGTTAAAAAGCAGAATGGAGTAGAGAATGTCAAGGAGCAGTGCACTTAGAGGAGAGAGGAAGGTGGTGGTGGTGGTGGTGGTGGTGGTGGCGGTGGAAAGAGGCAAGGAGGGAAGGAAGGGGGGAGCAGGAAGAACAATGTTGCAGGAGGTTGTTATTGCTTTGTTATTTGTGTGTGTGTATTATTTTTTTAGAGTGTGTTTTCTTGCATCAGTGGTGTGTGTGTGTGTGTGTGTGTGTGTGTGTGTGTGTGTGTGTGTGTGTGTGTGTTTTAGTAACAGCACCATATCAATCCCCACCCCAACATACACACACACACACACACACACACACACACACACACACACACACACACACACACACACACACACACACATAACAGCAAAATAGATCATGTATTCACGTTTATATCGGACAGAAACATCATAACAGATTAATAATTTGCGTAAAAAAGCACATTCCAGGGCTTGTACACACACACACACACACACACACACACACACACACACACACACACACACACACACACACACACACACACACACAGGTGCAAACAAGTCCCTCCTCAGAAAACACACATCACACTCAATAAAACGCTGTGGTCACGGCTTGGACGCACGCAACACCACTCGGTAGCACCTCTCAACACCTGCCTAAACTTACAGAAGCACAGATACGTGTCAAGATTAAAGTGCTGAAGTGGAGGGGGAGGATGAGAAGTAGCAACACTTACGAAACCTTAACTGGAATCTGACAGGAAGTTTCAAGGAAGGAGAATGTTGTTGAATTATATCAGTGTTCTCTTGTGGCTTCATGTATGTTGTCAAGTTAGGTTATTTAAGATGTTTTGGTGAGTTTTGTTAGGTTAGGACAGGACGAACATGCATTTAATCTATCACTACCTTCGTTCGTCTTTACGTACAAGTGAATCATGAAGTTAGGTTAGGTTAGGTTACATGAAGTTAAGTTAAATTAGATTACACGAGTGGGTTACTTAGGAGGAAGTTGTAACCAGTTATTTTAGTTTTGTCTTTATGTGTATTAGGTTAGATCAGATTAAGTTAGGGTAGGTTGGGTTTAGTTAGGTTTAATTACATTTGTAGCTGACTTAGGAGAAATAATCATGTTACCAGTTATCTTCGTTTACCTCAATGTATATTAGAACACAGTAAAAAAAGGTAAAGTTAGGGTAGGTTTCATTAGCACCTACTTTGTTTACTTGCATCTTGGTGTCCCCGTGCTTGTGGTTTCATGGGTGCGTAGGGAGTGAGCGAGTGTGACGGGAGGCGGCGAGACGTGTTGTTCCTCCTCCGTGCATCGATGAGCAGGACACGTGTTGCTGTAGCGGGAGTCACTTGCTGCTCCGTTATTGGGACATCGGTCGGTGGAAGTGGTGATGGTGGTGGTGGTGGTGGTGGTGGTGGTGATGCTGCCAGTCTTATCTGTTTCCGAGTGTAATGTGTGTGTGTGTGTGTGTGTGTGTGTGTGTGTGTGTGTGCAGCTTCCGGCGTGACAGTGAGAGAGAGAGAGAGAGAGAGAGAGAGAGAGAGAGCAGTTCGTTAGTTAATTAAATGCAAGTGTATTCTATAACTAGAAATGTTTGTGTGTTGTAAAGTTTTTATTCTCTCTCTCTCTCTCTCTCTCTCTCTCTCTCTCTCTCTCTCTCTCTACGTATGTGTGTGTGCGTTGTATACGTATTATTCACATCGGAGGTAAAGCTGAAGCAGGAAGTGTAAACATTGGCGAAGGAAGGAAAGTGAAAAGACAAAATTACGATGATGACAGTGTGGAGATAAAAAGAAAGTGGCTATTAATTGAGACAGAGAGAGAGAGAGAGAGACACACACACACAGAGAGAGAGAGAGAGAGAGAGAGAGAGAGAGAGAGAGAGAGAGAGAGAGAGAGAGAGAGAGAGAGAGAGAGAGAGAGAGAGAGAGAGAGAGAGAGAGAGAGAGAGAGAGACTACAGTGAACTTGTATACATTTAGAAACATGAATCACACGCCCAGTGGAAAGGTGATGTTATGGTGAGGCTGGTGATGGTAATAATAGTGATGGTAGTGATGGTAGTTGTTGTGGTGACTGTCGCTCTCTTAATCAAAAATACACTAAAAAAAAAGGACAGTAAATTACAAGATTACTTTTTTTTTATTGGTATGTGTGTGTGTGTGTGTGTGTGTGTGTGTGTGTGTGTGTGTGTGTGTGTGTGTGTGTGTCGTCCTTCATACATTATATATAAGGTCAGGCAGTGAGGGAGAGGTGGAAGGAAGAATGGGGAAAGGAAAGGAAAGGAAAGGAAAGGAAAAAAATAGAAACTCATCTCCGCTTTATTTCTTTCATAAAAATATTCCCCGTGAGTGACTTTTTTTCATCGTCATTATTTTTCTCCTGTTTTTCTTTTTTTTATGTATTTTTTTCTTTCCTTTTTTGTGTTTTCGTATTTGAATTGGTGTTCTTCGCGGCTTTGCAGGAAATAGAGGAGTAGGAAGAGGAAGAGAAGCGAATGAAAATTAAGAGAAAGAAAAAAAATTGAGTCGAATCACATCAAATTTTTAAAGCTTTTCACACGCACATTTTTTTCATGATAATACATTGTGCCTCCCTCCTCTCTTTTCTTCACTCTCCTTTCTTACCTATGCATTCCTCAACAATTTCTCTCCCCTCTGCCTATTTCCTCCCCATCTTTCTCCCCTTCCCTCTCTATCTCATGCCATTATTTATGATACTTGAGGCAAAAACTGATACACTCTGAAATATTGTCCAGCTCTCAAGTTGCGTGTATGAGAGACGAGCTCACTTTTATAATCCCATAATTCTCTCTCTCTCTCTCTCTCTCTCTCTCTCTGAAGCCTTTGCGCCCCTACACGCCCTGTCTTCCTTGCCTGAGTGTCTCTCCACCCTCCCGCCACTGCCCCTGCGCGCGGTGAGGCGGTGC
>NC_059295.1:41062781-41067781 GCF_017591435.1 Portunus trituberculatus
ATGGAAAAGAAAGCTAAAAATGTGTGAAAATTACTTCAGATAAATTTTTATTTTCCACCGGTTTATGGTGAACAGACTGACAGACAGACAGAAGACGTAGGCACAGACAAAAGGGAAATGGGAAGGTAGACAGACAGATGAACGAACGACCGAGCAAATAGACAAACAGATTGCAACGGACGGACGGACACACACACACACACACACACACACACACACACACACACACACACACACACACACACACAGAAAGACAGAAAGAGAGAGAGAGAGAGAGAGAGAGAGAGAGAGAGAGAGAGAGAGAGAGAGAGAGAGAGAATTATGAAACATACCTACCTCAGTGGAAAGGAAACGCACCGCCTTGCTGGACTGCTGGTGACGGCCAGGAGAATTATGACATGCCAGCTCCACACACACACACACACACACACACACACACACACACACACACACACACACACACACACGGACAAGAGATACAGACACATACACGGATACATAAAGTACTATACACATTTACACACGTACATGGAGACACACAGACATACAGACATACAGACACACACAGCCAGGCACCACCACTGTCACCCTTCTCGCTCAGGATTTGGTGGAGATTATCGAGTGTTGTCATTGTCGTTGTTGGTGGTGGTGGTGGTGTTGTTGTCGCTGTTGTTGTTGTTGTTATTGTTGTTGTTGACGTTGTTGTTTTTATTGTTGTTGATCCGGGTCTGTGTGTAGAAATTTTTATATTGTCAAGGGTTTTTCTATATTTTTTCTATTTATACTTCCCTGTGGCTTTCTTTTTTTATTATTATTATTTTACTGTTTAACTCTCTCTCTCTCTCTCTCTCTCTCTCTCTCTCTCTCTCTCTCTCTCTCTCTCTCTCTCTCTCTCTCTCACGTATTTGTTTTGTTATTTATCGTTGACTTTTGTGGCGGCGAGTACGAACAGAAATTCATGTTCAGATTAAAGCATTCAATCATTTCACCAGCGTGTTAATTAATTGCTTCCCTTTTTTCATATCTCTTTTTTTTCCGCTCTCGTTTTGATAAATTGTTACAGTCTCTCTCTCTCTCTCTCTCTCTCTCTCTCTCTCTCTCTCTCTCTCTCTCTCTCTCAACATATGTCACATTCCTCCTCTCTCTCCACCTTCCTCCCCCGCATCTCCACACCCTCCCTGCGTCTATCACCTCGGCTCATGAAGCTATTTATTATTCTCATCGTAACATGCCTGTCATATTTTTTTCCTATAACATCCCACTTATCCCTTTTTTTCCAACGATTTTGTGTGAAACTGCCGCTTTATGGAGGAGTTAGTAGCCCCATGAGCCGACCGCGTGCTGAAATACATGAGGTCATTTCATTTTTATCCCTTGCATTATTTTGACACGTGTTTTCTTCATTGTTAACGACTCTGAAACATTTCTTCTTGTTCGACAGCCATCTCTGAAGACTATAATGGGTAGAAATTGTATAGGGTATTTTTTTTTTCTAAGTATTTTTCTCTTTTGTAGATGCTTTTAAAGATTTCACACGTTTTTTTTAGTATCGAGAGTCCTTGAACGTCACTGGGAGAGGGTTGAGAATAGATGCTTTGTACCTCGTTTCCTACAAGAGTTAAAGGGAGAGTGTTCATGGGTAGATTTTTCCCAGTTCGTTTCGTAAATTTCTAGAGATAAAAAATTGAGGTATTGGCAAATTACAGGGAAATTAACACATATTTCTTATCGACTTGCAAAACGATGCCAACTTAGCCTATCCTAACTTTCCTACTCTTCTCCTCACACATTACAGAGAACTGTTGTAACTTCACGTAATGCATAGTTTCGTTTTTCTTCCTCTGATACAGGTCATGGTTTAGGCGAATTAGTGAAATACAAACGTTCAATTTTTCACTTGCAAATCAATACTCTTAGCCGCCTCTTCTACGTGAGTGAAGAAGGAAGAAGAGAGTGGTTAGGCTTACGCAATTCAATATTTCTGGGGATACAAATCGAGGTTTAAGTACACGTTATATACACGCGTTCAGCTTTGGCTTGCGATAAGATGCTATTCACTGGAGTATCTTCCCATTTACAAGTTAGTGAGAGCGGTTCAAAGTTTACGTAATCCAGGGTTTCGTTTCCTTCAGTTGATGCGAGTCGTGAACGAGGCGAACTTCTCAAATACAGGGAGTCCTTTTTTCAGTTCCAAATTACTACTCTGAGGCTCGCCTTCTGTGGAAGTTAAGGAGACTGCTTAAGTTAAGATTACGGGACTCATTGTTTTGTTCCCAGCGATATTCGTATTACAAGCAGTGGTGTATCTGTTTATCTCAAAGAGGAATGTGCTAAAAAACATAATCAGCAACAGATCTGTAGGTTCATACGAGGCTCAAAAAGTTTCGCAGTCTTATCTGGAATGCATTGAACACATTCTATTTTATGTTATTGGGATTTTCAGGAAAGAGAGAGAGAGACCACGAAATATTTCAAAAGATTGGACCCACGTCTTCGCGTAATTAGGCTTTATTCATGATAAAAACACATAAAAACATCAATATCATCAATGTCCATTTCTGTATCCTTTGAAACTCATCCTGAAGAGAGAGAGAGAGAGAGAGAGAGTCCAAATAGCTTCAAAAGACTGGTCGGTCGAGCGCTCAGGCATACTCTTGGAGCTCGAAATAGGGTATCAATGAAGCCTGGGTAGCGGTTTGTGACAGGCGGGAATCGAACATGAGTTATACAAGGATCTCCTCACCGCCTCTGCTCCTTGGCCTCACATCGCCAAAACCTCGTCCTCCTGAGAGTCTCCGTGGTGACTCCTCTTGCCGCTAATTGGCGCTGTCACTCCTCTTGGCACCACGACCCTGCCACTCGCAGACCCTCGGGAGCCACTCAGCCCGGCGTGGCGCGTGGAGGATCGGCGTGCTTGGTGCCGGATGGTGGATGGGTGTTGTTATGTGGTGGTGCAAGAATCTCTCTCTCTCTCTCTCTCTCTCTCTCTCTCTCTCTCTCTCTCTCTCTCTCTCTCTCTCTCTCTCTGAATTTCCGGCTCCTTCCCTGTCTATGGAAGTAAGTTCTATGTTTACTGGTTTTTTTTATTTATTTGGTATTTATCCTCTCTCTCTCTCTCTCTCTCTCTCTCTCTCTCTCTCTCTCTCTCTCTCTCTCTCTCTCTCTCTCTCTCTCTCTCTCTCTCTCTCTCTCTCTCTCTCTCTCTCTCTCTCTCTCCACACAGGAAATTCAGATAGAATAAGGAACTCTTCGTTCGATAATGGCTTCCTTTCTCTCTCTCTCTCTCTCTCTCTCTCTCTCTCTCTCTCTCTCTCTCTCTCATTTTCGTTATTATTTATTTCCCGCAAATCCTCGCAGTTCGGTAAAGCTTCGTATTATGTTGTTATTCTTTGGGTTATTAGAATTTTTCTTTTTACCGGGAATTGCGCCGAAACTGCCGCCCAAATATTCCTGTGTTATCCTTTTATTATTTCTTAAAGCACATATACTCCCCCTCCCTCACCCCGTTCCCATTCTTTCCCTCCCTCCTCTCTCTTCTCTCCCTCACCCTCTCTTTCCCTCCATCTATTTTCCTCTACTCTCATTTTTTCTTTCTCTGTGGCTTTCTTATCTTCTCCGTTTGTGTGTGTGTGTGTGTGTGTGTGTGTGTGTGTGTGTGTGCGTGCGTGTGCGTGTGCGTGTGTATGTGTGTATGTGTGTATATTCCTGTCTCATTCTTTTTTTCTATTGCGTCTTTATCCATCTCATTTTCTCCCTTATTACTCTCTCTCTCTCTCTCTCTCTCTCTCTCTCTCTCTCTCTCTCTCTCTCTCTCTCTCTCTCTCTCTCTCTCTCTCTCTCTCTCTCTCTCTTCCTTAATTTTCTCTCTCATTTTTCTACCTCCTTCTGTTTCTTTCCACCCTTCTTTATCTTTTCCTTTCCTTTTTTTCTTCCTTCGTTCTCTCATTGCTTCTTCGTTTTTCTTTCTTCCTTATATCCTTTCTCACCCTCCCTTTCCTCCCTTCATTTTTCCCTACTTTATCCCAGTTTGCCTCTCCTCCACCGTCAGTTTTAGGAATTCAATAAGGGACATGGGAGGTCTTTTAGCTCGCTTGTTTTGGCATTACACGTCCCTTTACCGAGGCAGCTTCTTGTTGATTTGAGGCAACTTGACCGTCCTAATATTTGTGGTTTCTCTGTCTTTCCTCCTCCTCCTCCTCCTCCTCCTCCTCCTCCTCCTCCTCCTCCTCCTCCTCCTCCTCTTCCTTTTCTTTCTTTTTTCTCAGCCTTTTCTTCCTCTTTTTCCTCCTCCTCCTCCTCCTTTTCCTTTTTTTTTTCTTCTCCTCCTTCTCCTCCTCTTTATCCTCTTGCTGCTGCTGCTCCTCGTCCTCCTCCTAGTGTTCTTCCTGCTGTTGTTCCTTCCCCCAGGTCTGCTGGAGTTGTTGTTGTTGTTGTCGTTGCTGTTGGATGAAAAGTCAAGGGTTAGTCTGTTTCTCGTGTAGTGTTCCTGTTATGAAATGCAGTGCTTAATTTAATCTAACTTAACCAAACCTTACCTAACCTTCCTTCCTACTCTTACTATTCGTTATGATTTGAAGCTCTGTAAAGACTGTTTGTTTGATACAGCACACGTTTAGATCAGAAATAACATTGGATTTTTTTTTTTCCTTGAGCTTGTTTGTATGAAAAATAAGGGTCTATGAAGAATATCGCCAAAGAATGATAGGTTAGTATTGCATTTTCGTTGCTACAAAACAGAAAATGTGGCTTAAAAAAAGATGCAATTAGCTGTAAGAAGAGGTGTCTGGTAGTGAAAGGTTTGATGTACACTGAGTTATGTTCTTTCTCGCGCATTGCTTGTTATCATTGTGTCGATATTCACGTTCCCACAAAGGCAATGGACAGTGAGGGGAAGACATTATTAATCTTTGTCCTTCCTCCCCAGCCCTTTCTCTCTCTCTCTCTCTCTCTCTCTCTCTCTCTCTCTCTCTCTCTCTCTCTCTCTCTCTCTCTCTCTCTCT
>NC_059295.1:41072781-41075281 GCF_017591435.1 Portunus trituberculatus
GCGTGACGACGGCAGGAAGGGCGGGGCCAAGCGACCTGTCTCTGCCTTTGACGGCAAGTGGAGGTCCATGACAATGAGCAATTCACGAACCCAAGATAAAGAGATACAGCGATCATCCTTCTCCGAATACAGAAGCCAGACCATGAAGACCAGTGCCCGAGGCGCTCATGATGCCCAAGAGCGTGACGACGAGGTGTTTTTCTCTGACAGTCGCGGTCACCACACCTCGAGTGGAGGGCGGGAGCCAAAAGAAGCCCCAGGAAGTCCTAACTCCCGGCCCCGGAAATACCACGCCCATGAAGGCAATAAAGCAGAGGTAAGAGATGGGAAGATAAATTCTGGATCAAAGAACTCTGAGAAAAATGTGGACAGAAACTCAATATCCTCTGCCACCCCAGCGGAGTCCACGGAAAAGGAGTCGCTCAGAGCATTGGCCAAGTGCGAGCCTCCGGAGAACGGAGATCGAGAAATGGAACACAATCCTTGGCCAGGTTCGCATGAGATACAACTGAGTTCAGCCAAGATTGTGCTGCCCAAGAAGCAACACCAACACCATCAGCAGCAGCAGGATCCAAAAGAACAACAACGACAACAACAACAGCATCTGCAACAACAGCAGGAGCAGCATCAACAGCATCAGCAAAAGCAGAAGCAGCAGGCTTACCAAGAACACCCAACGCCGTCGACCACACCCTCGCCCCAGCACTCGTCGCCCTCGCCGCTGGAAGGTAAGGTGACGCACATCGTCACTCCATCATTCAGTCATGTGTGCCTTGTGTTATCATGCGCGTCGCTCTTCCCAGTGATCGATGCCAGTGCCCTCTTTATTTTTACCGTTGCCGTCACCACCCGTCCATCACCTCGCCTCGCGTTTCTCCTGCGTCTTTTGATTTTTCCTACTTTGCGTTATTTAAGTTTTCACTGATTTCTGTAGTGCTCCTTTATTTTGTTTGTTACACACTGGCACACATTAAGATACTTAAATGTTTTTTTACATTTTTGTTGCCTTTGGCCAGTTGCCTCTCCTTCATAACACACACACACACACACACACACACACACACACACACACACACACACACACACACACACACACACACACACACACACACACACACACACACAAGGCCAATGAGGAGTAAATCTAATCGACAAGACTCCGTCCTCCGCGTCCCCTTCTCTCTCCCCTTCCTCTCCCTTCTCTCCACTCTTCGTACACCACCTAGGCGTGTGTTGTTCCCCGGAGAAGGGCGTGGTGAGGCAGGGGAGAGAGGCTGGTCGTGGGGAGGAACATAATGGCAAGAAAACTTTGTCACCTACTAGAATAAAAAAAAAAAAAGGCTGATGCAAAATTGTTTATAAAAGAATGATGATCTGTACGAGTATTGATTTGTGTGGCATTAAGAAATATATATATATATATATATATATATATATATATATATATATATATATATATATATATATATATATATATATATATATATATATATATATGGAAGAGGGAAGCTGGCCAAGGTCAGAAAAATAAAAAAAAAAAGGACCACTTGATTGTCAGTTTCCTAAAAGATTAGTAGCTTTATCCAAAAGTCAGGGACAAATGTCTTGAACCCTCTCTTAAAAAGAAGTCAAATTGTAGGAAGATGGAAATACATTAGCAGGCAGGGAGTTCCAGAGCTTACCAGAGAAAGATATGAATGATTGAGAATACGGTTTCACTCTTGCATTAGTGAGTTGTACAGAAAAGGGGTAAGAGGAAGAAGAAAGCCTTGTGCAGCGAGGCCGCAGGAGGAGGGGAGGCATGCAGTTAGAAAAATCAGAAGAGCAGTTAGCAAGAAAATTGCGATAAAAGATAGCAAAGGAACATTCTGGCGGTGAGAAAGAGGCAGAAGACAGTCAGTCAGAGGAGGGGAGCTGATGAGACGAAAAGCTTTTGATTCTACCCTATCTAATAAAACTGTGAGTGGAACCCCGTCCACCCCCAACATCCAAAGAGTACTCCATGCAAGGACGGATAAGGCCCTTATACACAGTTAACAGTTGGAGGGATGAGAAAAACTGGCGGAGACCCCTCAGAACGCCTAACTTCATAGAAGCTGTTTTAGCAAGAGATAAGATGTAAAGTTTCCAGTTTAGATTATGAGGAAAGGACAGACCGAGGATAGTCAGTGTAGAAGATGGGGACAGCTGAGTGTCACTGAAGAGGAGGGGATAGTTGTCTGGAAGGTTGTGTCGAGTTGATAGATGGAGGAATTGAGTTTTTGAGGCATTGAACACTACACAACTATTACAAAACATTACCTGGGTTCATAATAACTAATCACTCCATTGATAAAGATAATACTGACGATGGTGTTAATCATGAAAAACAAATCATCACGGCCATCATGAATATTCAAAGTAACCAAATATATTAATGATAATAGCATGAAAAAAATAATAATGGTGCTGTTAATGAAAGAAAAAGCAGGATTCGAACCAAGTTCACGAACCTAAAAAG
>NC_059295.1:41082781-41090281 GCF_017591435.1 Portunus trituberculatus
GGAACGGCGTAAACAAAGAGAATATTCATCTATTGCACACACACACACACACACACACACACACACACACACACACACACACACACACACACAAATAAACACCAATTATCATACAGTATCTCACTATTTATCATTCTTGTTCACCACCACCAGTATCACTACCACCTGCAACTCATTATGGAAGCAATTAGATATCCTGTAATGACCTGCCTTTTCCCTTTCCTTCTCTCCCTCCCCAATACTCCTAAACCTCCCTCATCCCTCTTCATGTCTTGAAAGCGGCGCGAGGTGACGTGTTCCCGCGGCCACTAAATCAGCCGTCTTTTTGCCGAGTCTTTTTGAGTGGTTTCCTACACATCCGGGAACTCATTAGCGGGTAATTATCCGTGATGAGGTGCAATTTACCTGGGCATACGAAGGGTGACAAAGGAGGGGACTGTGTTGGAGGGTTGGGGGGCAGTGCAGGAAGGTAAAGAGTTCCAGAGAAGGTTTTGCGTGAGTGTTTTTCTCTTCTTTCTTTCTGTGTTTCTCTCCTCTCTCCCGTTTGCCGACCATCCGGAGGGAGCGAGCGTGGTCATGTTTTTTCTTACCCTGACAAGTTTCCTGCCTTGGGTAATGAAACGGTGATCGAGAAAGGGCCGTTGTTGGAAAAGGGTTAGCTAAGGCTAGGAAAGAATGTGTGCTGGATAAGAATATGTAAATTTGTTCAACTAAGAATGCATGTTAGGTTAGGTTAGATTTGATTACTTAGGTTAGGGTTAGTTATAAAGGTGATCAGGTTAGATTAGCTCAGATGATGATGAATAGCTGAAGTGTAATAATGATAAACAGGTTAGGCTAGGAAAGGATGTATGTTAGGTAAGGTTAGGTAAGTTAAGGCATCAAATCTTAGGTTGGATTGGGTTTGGTAATGATGAATAAGGAGAGAGGGAAGAAATGTGTGCAGGAAGAAAGGAAATGTCCAGAAACAAAATAGAAAAAAAAAGCGTCCATGGGGGAAATAAGTCGGAGAGGAAAATGTCCGGAGGGGAAAAGGTGCGAAGGGGAAATTACCTACACTGGAAGGATGGAGGGAGGGAGGAAGGGAGGGCGTCAGGTGCACCGACGCCTCCTTTCTTCCCTCACCTCACCTCTAGCTCCACCCCCTCCCAACTTCATCATAAGCCTCGCCATCCCTTGTTACATACGCGTACTTACATGAAGGACACACAAACCTCTAAATAAACAAAGAAGTAATTACGACGATGATTACAACAATTACATTTCATTACCACCACTAGCGTAACAACTAGCACCACTCTTACCACCACCACCACCACTACCACTACCACTACCACTACCACTACTACTACTAACTACACCGCCACCAACCATCCTTTCCACTTAGTCATTATAGGTTTTTCCTTTGGATTTGCAAGAGGACGAGTTTTTTTCCTTTGTTCTTTTCGTTTCCTCCTCACTGGTCTGGGATATATGGGGAAAGTTTCGGGATTGAAGGCGTGTTGCTGGAGGTGTTGTGGCGGTGGTGGTGGTGGTGGTGGTGGTGGTGGCGGCGGAGGCGTGGCCCGATCCGACCTGCGTGGCGGTGACCATGGCGGCCAGACTGGAGGATTTATAGCCAATTTCGGGTGGACAGGAGAGAGAGAGAGAGAGAGAGAGAGAGAGAGGGTAGGTGTTCTTGGTGGATGTGTGTGTGTGTGTGTCGAGTACTCCGCAATCGTTATCCTCACACGCATCCCTCAGTGTTTCACCAGCACGCCTCATCGCTCCTTACCTGGTCACTGTAATCTCACTCTCGCTCCTTCCTCACGCCACCGCTCATTACTCACTCGCATGTCTCCTCCCTCTCCACCTCCTACTCGATCGCACGTGTCCACTACTCTAGCATGCCCTCACCAGCACGCCCCAGTCACAGCAGGAGTCCACATTCCCAGCTCACTTGTTGCACTAATTAACCACATGAACTTTTCCCCCCACACGCAGCTGAGTCGTCCACCCGCCCGCACGAAAACAACGATTCCACACACACATGCGACACAACAATTGGCTACAGCACAGACTACACACCCACACACACCTACAGCAGTCCCTATACCTCGGTGCTCGCCTACAGCCTGCCCTCCTCGCCCGCCTGCTCTGCCCGCTCGACCCCCACCGCCACACGCCGCCGCCTGCCGAGCCTGCCCAGCCCTTCCAGCCCTCACGAGTTCTGGTCTGAGGCATCCCCGCCGCCGCCACGCACCGAGCAGCACCGAGAGGATACGCCCGTAGACAGTTACTCGCACAAAGTCGTCCGCCCACAACCTGATTACACCGACAAGCTCCTCACCTCAGCCACCGCCACTACTGCCACTCCAGCAGCCATATCCAAAACACTCACGCCCGTTGCCTCATCTCTGAACTTTTATGAGAGTATCGAGACTTCTCCGCGCCCACACAGCAAATGGGCGCGGAAGTTCCCAACCACGCGGAAGGAAAAGAAGGGCAGAGAGACACACACGGACTCTGCAGGAGCCCTCAGACGATCACACAGCTTCTCCTCGCTAACCCCGCGCGCCACGGAAAACACGCCCACGCCGACCATCCGCAGGAGCATCAGGCGTGCCACTTCCTACACCAGATTGCCTCGCCGGCTGTGACACCCATGGTCATCGTCACGCCACCACCCGTCATCGCAACTCCACACTCCCGCATGCCCACACCGCCGCCCAGGGCTAGGAAGCTGACAGCCTCGTGCAAGACATTCCCCGTCATCCTGGAGTGTGCGTGGGAAGCAGGTACACACACACACACACACACACACACACACACACACACACACACACACAGCCCTAAAGAGTTTAAACACCCATAAAAAGTATTAATTGCGGTGAAAGCCAAGGAAGACCTCGTTTCCTCTCTCTCTCTCTCTCTCTCTCTCTCTCTCTCTCTCTCTCTCTCTCTCTCTCTCTCTCTCTCTCTCTCTGTATGTGTGTGTGCATGGTTTAATGTATTTTTGTTTGTTTGCATGCTTGGTTACTTGCTTGCCTTGCTTGTTTGTGATAACTTTAAGATATTCACTTTTTTCTTGCGTGCGTGCATGTCTCTCTATCTGTATATATGTACGTAAGGATATTTGTTGCAATGTATCCCAAGTGTATCTCATTTCATACATAGAAGCCGTCAGTGCGTCAGGTTTCATATCCACTCGCCCTTTTCTCTCAGCCCGGTGATCCATCTCGACCCTGCAATCAATTCCCCTTTACCTATATGCGCATCAATCAGCCTTGGGGTTCGTATTGCTGTATAAACCTTCTGTCGTCTGATCTCTGCCAGTTTCCTTAGCCTCTAGCTTGAGTTATTAAGAATTTTCTTGAACTAATTTTCATGATTCCAGGTGTGGCTTAAAAATCACGCGCCATCAAAGGGAAAACAAAACATACATAGGAAACCAGTTCACCTTTACTAGGCACTCATAAAAACGATAATGGCTTCAAAGAAAAAAAATCATCTCTATAATGGCTTTTCGAAAATAATCCTGGCGAAAGGGGAATACGTTTAAGAACACAACTCTTTCACCACACAGACACACATATGCTCGTTTCATTTTACAATTGTCTAATACTAATCTCTCCTCTATCAATCCCTCCCTTTATCTCCTATCTCTTTCTTCCTATCTACTCGTAGGCCAGTGTACATGTTCATTTCTTATAATCTCTCTTCTATCTATCCCTCGTATCTCCTTTCTCTTTCTCGTGCATATGTCTGTATAAGCTCCCGTTCGCTTCCCATTTATTTTACCGTCAATTCAGAAAGTGTATATTAGCCTTTCTTCCCATCAAGCTTCCCATCTATTGATCTGGCCGTGTCTGGGTGCCGCTCAGGTCGTAATGGGTGGGAGCAGGCAGGGTCAGGTAGGGGTAGACAGAGGTAGGCAAGGGTAAGAGCCAGCGGAACGAGCGGAAGGATTGCATAGTGAAGAGTGAGAGGAAGTGAGAGAGAGAGAGAGAGAGAGAGAGAGAGAGAGAGAGAGAGAGAGAGAGAGAGAGAGAGAGAGAGAGAGAGAGAGAGAGAGAGAGAGAGAGAATGACATGGTATTGCTCCGGTGTGTGTGTGTGTGTGTGTGTGTGTGTGTGTGTGTGTGTGTGTGTGTTGGGGTTCATCTCCATTTCTCCCGGGATGAAGACAAAGTTGAGTGAAGATGTGAAGACTGAGAAAGACGGAGAAATGAGAAGGAGGGAAGGAGGAGGAGGAGGAGGAGGGTGAGAAGTAAATAAGAGGAGAGTGAAGAAGAAAATGTGTTTTTGAAAAATACAAGAAAATCAAGAGAGAGATGAGATTGAGAGATGAGAGAGAGAGAGAGAGAGAGAGAGAGAGAGAGAGAGAGAGAGAGAGAGAGAGAGAGAGAGAGAGAGAGAGAGAGAGAGAGAGATCAACATACGAAATCAGTTCGTGTTTGAATTTTGATTGCATGATTGAGGTTAGGTGTGTGTGTGTGTGTGTGTGTGTGTGTGTGTGTGTGTGTGTGTGTGTGTGTGTGTGTGTGTGTGTGTTCGTTCCCTACAACACAGACACACAAAGGATCGCAACCAACATTATAATACCTTCTTCTTCCTGAGGTAAATGTTTTTTTTTTTTCTCCTCCTCCTCCTCCTCCTCCTCCTCCTCCTCCTCCTCCTTGTCCACTTCGTCCTCTGTGTCCTCTTCTTCGTTCTCCTCCTCCCTCTTCGTCATGGTCATCATAGTTGTCAAAGTTATCTTCCTCCTCCTCCTCCTCCTCCTCCTCCTCCTCCTCCTCCTAACCAACCATTCTTCGCACAAAATCATGTTCATCTACTTTCATGTGCGTCAGACCTCGGACACACACACACACACACACACACACACACACACACACACACACACACACACACACACACACACACACACACACACACACACACACACACACGTACGTTGCATTAGCTGCGTCGGTAATTACAGGACACATCATCAGACGACCTTTTTGCCCGTTCTGCCTCCTGCTGTTGGTCAGATGGTGGGAAAAGAGAGAGAGAGAGAGAGAGAGAGAGAGAGAGAGAGAGAGAGAGAGAGAGAGAGAAAGTAATGACGTTCCTTCCCTTTTTTCATTTTTTCGTATGTGTGTGTGTGTGTGTGTGTGTGTGTCAACGTTAACCTAACCCAGTCTAATTTAAACTGACCTAACCTAACCTAACCGTTGTGTCGGGGCGCGAGGGAAAGGGCGAGGCTGTCGGAGGATCATCTGGCTGGCACGGCTGGGTTGGCTGGCTGGATGAGTGAGAGGCTAAGTAGATGGCTGACGACTGATTGAGTGGCTATGTGATTGACTGGCCTGATGTGTGGCTGACTGGCTGATTGATTGATTGGTCGAGCTGATTCACTGGCTGGCTGAGAGACTGGTTGGGTGGATGTCTGGTTGACTGTCTGACTGGTTGACTGAGTGGCTGGTTGGGTGACGGAACACGCTTGAATCAGCCCCAGGAGCTCCTTGTATGTAGAAGAGTATTATTCCTTTGATCCCGTGTCGCGATGGGAGAACGTAGCGAATGTTTATGCATCTATCTAGCTGCCTATATATTTATCTATCTATCTATCTATCTGTCTATGAGTGCAGAACAGTAAAACCATCATGAGTCCTGAGGTAGTACAGCCACACGCCCCCACAGTCATTGTGTTCAGGTATATTTGTACAGGAATCTCACTAAGCCTTTGACTGGTAATGACATCACGACCCTTGATGATTCACTTGAGTAATCCTGCATGATTTTGCTGATCACGGATTAAAAGATTACAGGTCCCGAACTGACTAAATTATTCTTTGATGCTTTGTTCGTCCTTTAGTTTTGAAAATTATATCCTAATCTTACACCTCACCAAGCATGAGGCGGTGCGAGGGTTGAGGAGCGAGAAGGTTGAAATTCGTGGTGTGGTCATGATCAGGACTCGATTAACTTTCTGCTCTTTTAACAGTTTTTTGCGTTTTGTCTCAGGTCTGTTTTTTAAAATGACTTTTCTCTTTAATCAGGACGATTTTTCAGAGGCCACAGCAATGATCTGTCGTGTTCTTATTTACGAGTTTCTCTTACCCAGTGGTGAAGCAGAATACTTGCTAAATTATCACATGGAACTATCCTCGTTAAACCCAATAACTTGTGCTGGAGTCTTCTTGAAAGTGATCGTTATGCCGCCGAAACACATAATACGAAACGCTTGACATATCAGTTTGTTCTCTCTCTCTCTCTCTCTCTCTCTCTCTCTCTCTCTCTCTCTCTCTCTCTCTCTCTCTCTCTCTCTTTCTTTCCCGTCTTTATATAAGGACATCGGCGAAGAACGAAAGAAGAGGCGATAGAAAGGTTGTTTTTTTTTCTCCTGCTTCGGAAAAGAAAGGTTAATGAGAGAAGAGAGACCAATAGAAATACTGTCATGTCATATCTCGCCAGATCTCACTACCCATCGATCAAAGACAAAGGAGAAAATGAAGGAAGACTGACATGTAATTTAACTTCCCCATTCTTTCTTTTAACGGAGATACAACACTAACAACATCTCGGTGGAATAGAAACATAAAAGTATACACACACACACACACACACACACACACACACACACATGACATAACACATATTTGTCTCTCCCCCGGTTTTAAACATGGACTCAAATTTCACTCTTGATAATAACAATAACCGTGCACAGACTCCCGGCCCTTCCATTACACCGCAAACACGGCTTAGTGACCCTCACGCATCGCTGGAAGCAGGATCCCTCTTTGCATTGTGTCCCGAACCCTACGCAAATGTAACACTGTCACGTTCATGCATTACTTAGCGCGCCAAAATGCAGAGAGAGAGAGAGAGAGAGAGAGAGAGAGAGAGGGGACGCAACTGATTAGCTTTGTGGCAATTATCACGAGAATCAATGGTGCATCATATTGTACCTTTTCTACTTGGAGGTTTGGTTCAGTTACGTTACATTAGCTTGGTTTAAGTTTGTTTAGGGCTGGTTTAGTGAGGTTAGGTTTGTTGAATTAATATTAGAAAGAATTAAGTTAATCTCGTCAAATTTAAATAGGCGAAGAATTTGCATGGAATCATGTTTTAAGAGGGAGAGAGAGAGAGAGAGAGAGAGAGAGAGAGAGAGAGAGAGAGAGAGAGAGAGAGAGAGAGAGAGAGAGAGAGAGAGATTCACTTCACGTTCTCGCTCTCCCCCCCCAAAAAAAAAGAGATTATCGTGTATCATGATTAAGTTGGGTGGCTGGTAATCTCTGTGTTTCCTGCCGCTGTGTCACGGAATGGTCCGTGGGAGGCTGGAGAATGGGAAAGTAGGGGGAAGGGACTGTGGATGCAGGGAGGGTAGATGAGAAGAGGTAAGGAGTTAGTAAGGGAAGTGATGAGGAAAGGTTAGAAGCGAGAGAGGTGAGGTGAGGAAGAGAGACGTGGAAAGAATGGAGAAAAGAGGAAAAGGATGAAAGAAATGGCGGAAATAGGAAGATTAAGAGCGAAG